>NC_056728.1:1026239824-1026247324 GCF_019279795.1 Protopterus annectens | reverse complement strand
CTGGTAGGACACCACCACTTTCACTGAGTAGCCAAGTGTACATATATTACAACAGCACATAGCATGACACACACAGTATTATTCCATGTCATGCTCCTACAAACTGTTACTTGACAGTGCCATGATGAAGCCAGGGCACTGCAATGGTCAACAGTGAGCATATCATATTTGCCACATACCTCATGTGTACTGGAAGCGTGCCAGCAATGTGCTCTGTTAGAGCTAGGCAGTACACTCATTCAAGCATGTGCAAGGTCTGTGGCTTGTAAACATCTCAACCCAGCATGTACTGGCTATTGTAATACTAAGGCTAATGTCCAGACAGAACACAGCATGCATGGCTTGCAATTGTTGACATGGGGTATATGTAGGAGCTGTGGCCACACATGGCTGTACATGTCATGAACATATCACCTGTGACTACTCAGGAACATACAGTGCAGAGCTGGATTTCCCTGAGTCTGTCAATACAGGCTTTGTGTAGGTCCTATGGTCCAGTTATTTGGGTATGTTTATAGGCATTGCATTAGGTGGACATGTCTAAAGACGTACATGCCACATGGGTGTCGTATGATATGATAGGTGTCATGGGTGACCAGTAGAGAGGGGATATTACCTCTGTCAACATAGATATCGAACCTTATGTACTGTTAGCATGCTATCTGCCATGTGCATCTGTGTAATGACTGTAGCCACCTGTATGTAGAAAGGTAAGTGAAAGCTATGGTAATGTAGTATATGTTGTATGAGTGTGGGAGGTACATATCCAGGGCAGGTACGGTTAGGTCATATCCAACCATGAGGGTGTTTTTTACTGGTGTACAGCAACAGTTGACTGTGTCAATGCTGACAACATCCAAGGGACCCTGGTATGTGTACAACTGAGCAGGTTACAGACAGTGGTATTACTGCATTGCATAACACATTATGCAGCTGTGTCTGTACATGGGTACATTGCACAGTTGATGTAGGCCTAGGTACAGTCCACCAATAGAGGGTTATCTGGTGGTCTAACATACTATGTCATACCACATATGGATGTGTGTTGGTAGTCTGGGAACAAGGTGGTGGATATATATGAGGATACAACCTAGAATGCAGTATTTGCCACTGTCACCTGTACCTGACTCATCTGCGATGCGTTATGTCAGAGTAGTGGTCTTTACATTTGAGTGGCCTTTATGAATATGTTTACACCACCACCTGGTATGGTCCATACCACTGTTATGGCCCACATGTCTGGATCTGAGTTATATGGTGGTAGTGCAATTGTGCAATACAGAGCCTTCAGCCAGGTGTTCCACACTGCACAGATGTCGGTATTCCCCATTGTAGGTTCTACATTGAGCAAATGGATTACTAAAGCCACACATCTAGCACAGATTAGCATAGGCATCCAATGCGATTGTCATGTAGGTATCAGGGTGTTACTTCTTTGTGGAGGACATTTGCCTTGGAATGCGTCTATATGGGTAAATGCGACCTAGATATTATACACACACACGTGTAACATGGATGCATTTGCTCTATGTTGAAGGCTCGTCATTCAGTCATGACAGCTTAGAATGACAGAAACTGGACAACCTCATAATAACAGCAGGACATTGGCTCATTGTTTTGGTCTAGCATTTGCCACCCATACCATGACATCACTGCACGTGGCATTAATGTGCTTGGTAGCAAATACCCCATGTAAGGTGATGGACAGCGGCAGAACTTGTGTATATGACCAATGTGAGATATACTTAGGGTGGCAGTCCTGCTAATAATGATAACTACTACCACAGCTGAGAGAGGTCATCTTGTCACCTACTCCTCAGTGCCATTACACAAGGTGGCTCACACATTATGCTTGCATATGCCGCTGTTCCACGTATAATGCCACTGTCCACAACCTGCTATTAATGTATGCCTTTCAGGGCAGCAAGATGTGTGACATATGCTGTAGGTAGAATCCACCTATGCGACCCAGGTGACCTATTGTCTGTCATGTCCACACATACATGAATGTGTATACGTAACATATATATGTCAGTACTTCATGTACATGCATGCATGTGTATCACACAGCACAGACACAGATATATCATTTACAGGCCACATACAGGTATCAGGTAGTAAACCAGTATGAGGTGCATATATACTGATGTACCTAACTGTAAACCTCTGTGTTTACAATAGGAGTCCATTACAACGTGTTCTGTAAATGTAAATGTTTGAGCATACACACTGTGGCCTCCAGTGGTTATAATCAGAGTGCATCCCAAACAGCTCTGTGCTACTAAGTGTATGAGTGTACCCACTGCCACCTTGTGTAATTTGAGTCAGTGCATCCAACAAGCCCTTTGTTACTAAGTGTATGAGCATGCCCACTGTAACCCTGTATAGTGATAGCAGTTGTCCATTCCGCAGATGGCCATACTCCAGTTCAGGTTACTGTTGTGTTACAACTATACCTCTCAGGCCTACCTGCAAATGGTGTGTCTTGTTTTTGCATACAGGTTGTAATGGACACCTACTTTAAACACACAGGTCTACAGCTATGTACTTCATGACTGTCAGTCTCCCTGTTGTTGTCCTCAATTGTAGAAAGGCAGTCTGACTGTCTTGGGATGTGTAATCTCTGTGGCGCATCTCGTAACAGCGTAGTACTAAAATAGTGATCCTTAGATAGGCAGGAGTTCTGATGCAACCACTGGCAACTGTGTGTTTGTGTGTGTGACAGCAAATGCCTGAGTGTGTGTGTCAGCATAGGCTGTGGGTGTGTATTTGTGTCTGCATCCTGTCAGGGCAGCGGGTCTTGCTGTATTCCAAAGAGATACCTCCTTTTGCACTGGCCTTTGTCCTTGTCAACCGCTATACCCCCCCTCTCCACTGCAAGTAATCAGTCCTGTGATGTCACCAAGCTCAGACATGGAATCAGTAAGTGTAATTGTATGTGTTCTGTGGCACATACACCAACTGCATATCACTGTACTAGTTACCTTTACAAAGGCAAGATGTGTATGCACAATACTGGCAAGTGTGTTCGTGTTTGTGTGTGTGACTACCCTGTAGCCAGGTATATACATGTGTAATGTCTTTTAGCACACCATGGTAGCCATCTGCGGTGACCGGTGTCTACAAAGTATTACAGAGTTAGGAATGGTAAAGAATACACAGTCAAGCACGACTACAGTTGGGTATGTTATTTTCCTGTGCCACTGTTGAGCAGTGACACAGAAGTGGTCGCAGGGGTGTAGGTCCATACCCATCATTCCCCCACCCTAACTCCACAATCCCTGGGGTAGATTACATTAGCCATCATTCCCCACCACAAACTCCACATTCACAACAACCATCCCTTCTCTGGTGAACTGATTATGATTTAAATGTTGTAACACATGAGATGCCTCTGTGTGAGTGTACACTTCAGTAACTTTGGAACCCTCCTGTGTCACAAAGGGCATTCAGACATGTGTGTATGTGTGTGTGTGTGTGTGTGTGTGTGTGTGTGTGTGTGTGTGTGTGTGTGTGTATATATATATATATATATATATATATATATATCTATCTATATATATATATATATATATATATATATATATATATATATATATATAGCCATGGCTGTGTCTGTGTATATGTATATATATATATATATATATATATATATATATATATATATATATATATATATGTGTGTGTGTGTGTGTGTGTGTGTGTGTGTGTGTGTGTACACATCCCGTAGGTGCATATATATATATATATATATATATATATATATATATATATATATATATATATATATGTGTAGGTATGACAGTTGTACAGATGTAGACTTGTCTTTGTTGTTTCACAGAGTACAGTACATTCAAGGGTGCTGTACATATGTACAGAAAGGGACTGTCCCATTTGTTTTCAGTACTATGGAATACCTGTAGTAGGATGTGCATTATAGACTCCATGCAACATGTGGGTAACCCAGATGGATTAGTGGTACGTCCAGTGACCTCAGTGTTCATGGTCCAGAGCTCGAGACCTGCTAGTTTTGTTGTTACTGTCAATTAGAACTGCATAAGATACTTTTAAGCAGGTGTAATTGTGTTTTTGTGATAGTAAGCAGCGGGTACATGTAGGTAACAGACATGTACAACCCGTGGTACACTTGGAATGCCCTTCTTTGGCAATCCTGCTGATGTTACCCACCTAGGAATACACCTAAGGGACGACTGTAACCCTGTATTCTCCGTAGCGCGTGCTGTAACTGCGTATTGCTGTAGTATGATTAAACTAGCTAGGTAGGGATTCTATTCCAAGAGAGACCAACTGTGTCTCTGTATGTCTGAGACAGGAACAATGCTTTTTAGAGTACGCATACTCTTTAAAATTCACATGACTACCTATGGCAATCCTGCTGATGTCGTCCACCTAGGAATACACCTCTAGGACCACTGTAATCCTGTATTCTCCATAGCGCATGCTGTAACTGCGTATTGTTGTAGTAAAATAAACTCATTAGAGAGGGGTTCTATTCCAAGAGAGACCAACTGTGTGTGTGTCCCTGTCTGCCTAAGACAGGAACTATGCCTTTTAGAGTATGCACACTCTTTACAATTCACATGACCACCTTTGGCAATCCTGCTGAATTCACCCACCTAGACATACACCTCTGGGATTGCTGTAACTCAGTAATCTTCATAGCACGTGATGTGACTGCATAATGCTGTAGTGTGATACACTATATAGATAGGGGTTCTATTCCAAGACATGGCTGGTGTGCGTGTGTTTGACTGTCAGAGCCTGTGTGGAGGTGGCTGTGAGTGCCTAACCACTGGACATGTTGGGGAGTGGATTTTGTAGTTTTCCTATATGGTGTCCATCTTATATGTCACAATGTCCACCTCATGAGGAGTACAGATGTCAGTCAGCCAAGGGACTGTGTTAGCAAGCCATACCTCTACATCTGGCAAAAGGCTGGGTGAACAAAGTATGCATCCCTACTATTACCCGGAATACGTCCTGAATCCATGTGTCATACACAAACACACTTGCTTAGAATATCCCACTAGGTTGCTAGTACCCTGCACATTGATGACAGATAGTAGGCATGGTGTGATTGCAGTGGGCTGCAGAGGGCATGGCACCCTGTACAGCAGTACAATATGCACATAATTGTGGACAATGTGCCTTCACTATGTTCCCCACTGGATGCCTGCAACATATGTGGTGCCATCAAATGTGATCCACAGAGGCCATACAATGCCTTACACATGTGCCCTGTATGGACCGATGCCACTGACACCAGGGAATACCTGTATCATGCTATCAATGCAGGTGCAGGGCCAACCTGCTGTCTATAAGCAGGTTCTGCCACACCAGGCCAGTACTGGCATATCGGAGGATAATGGTCTGTGTACACATGTGCCAGCCAAACTAGGCACACCTGTACATGTCACTGTACATTATTGTGGGACATGCACATCACAGGCAATGTCCATGTCAAGGACTATCAAACACAGACATGGCATGCATTGCAAAGATATGGCCATACACAATGGTAACCAGGATGTCAGGACAGTTCATACAATACCCATCTGTGTGGGACATTGCAGACACTACACCCCTGTACCACACGGCACACCATTGTTGGGTGGAGTCATGCCAAGGATTACCCCTCACCCAGCCTTGTACAGCCATCTTGCACAGCCAACCACTACACACCCATGAAGCAATGCACACATGCATGTCAGTACTGGTGCCTTGTGTCTGCGTGTGGGGTATGATGCTCCCAACCACAGTCACTCCCAGTATAACTCCCATTGGCATACTGACAGATGTAAAGCATGTTCACATTCCCTAGCCCATAGAACCTCCGGATATCCCCTGTGGTGCTCTCTTGTCTGTCATTCTACTCAACCTATCATCCACAAGCATATCTACTCTCCTTCCCCCATATCCCACTCTCACCCTACGGAAACAAAAGGCCAATCAGTTCCTAGAACAACATTTACCCCATACATAGCTGTCCATTTCACACATGTGTCCACTGGACACATGTAACCCTTTTAATATGCATCACAACATACTCCAGTTGTCCTCACACCTGTCTCTCAGGCGCACGATCCTGGTATGCACATGACTCCTAAAGGTTCAGGTACACGTGATGCAGATGACCCCATTTTACACACAACACTACTGGTCCCTCTGTGGTTACCCCATTTACCTTTTTCATAATGATGATGTCGCACACAGCACCGTGCAAGAGTACTGCTCTCACATAATGATTGGACAGGATCTGTTGTGTTAATGTAAATAAAATGCACAGAGTGATGTATTTGCCCAATGTACAAATGTTTGCATGTATTAATGACACGTCTGTCTGAGGGAGTCTTGATATTACTAGGACAACACCACTACATAATACAGGCATTGCTGGTGTTTCCCTTTTCATTCCTTTGTAATGCTTTGTTGTCACATGGGATGTTCTTGATATATCTATATATATGTATGTGTCTATATCTGGGCATAAACACACACACACACACACACACACACACACACACACACACACACACACACACACACACACACACACACACACACACACATCTGTATGATGGAATACATTTCCTATACTGTTGAATGACTGCGCTGGATGATATGTTTGTGATAAGATCTGATGTCTGCATACCTGCCATGGCTTAGTGGTAAATCACAATAGCTGTGTGTGCAGGGTCCTGGTTTCAAGCCTTGCAGAGGCCATTTATTTTGTTGCTGGGCAGAACAAGGCCTATGGATACGGAGTGATTAAGGCACATTAAAGAAGTTGTGAGTGGGGGTGAGTGGGTTTGCGTGGAGCTAAGCAATGCTAACCTTCGGTTACAATTTCTTACACTCAGTTAGCATCTACATTGCTTCACCACTGTAATATTCACATACTGGCAGCCAAACAGGCTTACACCCTCTTGCTCCCGCACTTGCAAATGCACTGAATTTGGTGTTTGCATCTAACACTCACACCCCTGGGTGGGAGTGAGGACTATGATATTAACTTGTGATGCCTATTACATCAGATTACATGCCTACAGTATCGGGAATGGCTGCCCATTAGGCAAAAGCATGCCATTCGACTGTACGGAATCCTCGGCCTGTCCAGAGTTTGATTCATATTATTGGTGTGTTCCTCTTACAATCTACACCTGTCTGGCTAATACATGGGAACTGACACTTTTCAATACAAACAAGTAATTGGATTTTGGAACCTACATCCTTCAACCGAGTCATGCTACTGCATACCTAATATTCTACCATCTTTCTAAGGTTGTCAGTGGAATATGCGCTTTCTGTCTCTATCAGACCTCTCATACATTTGCGGAAAAATACAAAATTGTATCCGGAACATGTCATAACAACATCAGGGACACATTTAAATTATTAGTGCTATTAACCTGACACATCGACAGACTCAGAGCATATGACTTTATACACATTTTCTGAGGTAAATGATGTTTATAACTA
>NC_056728.1:1026139824-1026237324 GCF_019279795.1 Protopterus annectens | reverse complement strand
GGATTCGGAATGGGAATGTCTGTTCATTAGGCGGTTGCTCTAACCATGTACCCATATACCCATGGCTCCTGGTTCTTCAAACACCCTCCCCAATGCCTCCCTAACACTTCAGTCATCCATTCTCCAGTTGGATTTGCGGTGTATCCACACCACTACACATTGTCCACTCCCTACTCCTATAGACCCATCCCTTCGGTTGACTCACTCCACGTATCCTCAGAACTCCCAAACTTTTAGTCCATAAACATTGGTGACATGAGCGACCAAAAGGACACTATTCACAGTTGCATGTGTTTATGTCAAGATTAGACTATATATTTCATTACATCCTTACTCCCATTAACATGAAACTACAATAAATTAATAAGTATGACTATGTGGTAACGTACACGTTACACATGAGAGCCTAATTATGTACATGTTCGGCGTATTTCTTTTGCAAATAGACCGGTTTAGTAGTCGGCTTTGTCGTAGTAGGCATCATAGGAATAATTCCATGTGTGGGAAAGTCCTCACATTTGATTTGTTTCAGCACAGCACTGACTTCGGACATTGTACACACTTTTGCATTTTAGCAGTTTCGTCCCTTCCCTCTTATGCACATATTATTATTCTATCTACTGTCGTGGTTTGTAAGGGCACATTCATGTTATTTATGTCTGCAAATGGAATGAATGTGTTACGAAGAATGTACTTCTACATATTGATGTCTGCATGTGTGTATGCATATATACTTATAACGAACGCACTGACCTCCATGGGGCGTGTCCAATTAGAACCAGCCCATCCAACCCTGGCATGCCTGGCTTCATATTTTCATACCCATAGTTCCTCCACCCCACCGGAGTTCAACATACACGAATACCATCCATTGTCCAGTTGCTATCGCAGCCATGACATACCTCCACACATTGCCCTCTCCCAAGCGTTAGGGGCCCTACACATATGTTGTCCCAACCCATGTATTCTCAGGCTCTCCCACCATTTAGTCCTTGAACATACCTGCCCTTGCTTGTGTAATGGTCGGATGGCCAAATAGACTATCAATTTTTGGGTAGTCCCACCAGGGACTACCCTCTGTGTGTAAAGTAGACTTAGCAGAGCAACAATGTTACTCCCACTGGTAATATCCTGCCTGTGGTGTGAGTAGCAGTGCTTTGCTCACTCCTGCCCAGCTGAATATGACATATGCTGACAGCGCTATATAATACTGGGGTTGCTGTTGATTCCCTTCTCATTCTTTTTGTATGCTTTATTGTTATGTCATTCTTTCTTCATAGTGAGATAAATATATATATATATATATATATATATATATATATATATATATATATATTTATAAATATGTATATATATATATATATATATACATATATATATATATATATATATATATATATATGTATATACATATGTATATATATTATATATCTGTACATACTTATATACATTTCCTATGCTGGGCACTGCTTAGACCCACACAAGCACACTCAGACTTGCTTATTGGTACTTATATGTGTTTACTGCTGCTTATTTGTGCTTACACCTGCTTACTAGTGCCTTATTCAATATGACAGTGCCACTTTGCTTGAATGATATTTAAGTTGAATATCTCATGCGATACTCTTATGTTGGTTTTCCAGCAAAACAACATTCATTCCACATGGAAAATGATATGTACTATTAGTGGGCTCGAACCGTGAATCATTATTATAATTACATTATTGACATTTACATTGATTCCACATGTTTTTCTCTGTTTGAATGAATTTGATGTGTAAGCTACGCTCGGCAGAGGGCAGTGACATGCAAACACACTGCGCTTTGCTTACACCTTCGATATTGCAGCATTTCAAATGTATAACAGGGACACGGGGAATCTAATTGTGAAAGTTCTAGGGGCAGGGCTCAACATTCCACTACATGCTTGTGTGTTTTCTATTTCAATTTTATTTCACTGTTCGTAGACACTCTTGTATGCTTAGCATACATTTCGGTATCCACGGACACTGAATTACTGACCTACTATTAGAGGTGGCTCTACTAGTAGGCATAGTAGGTTTTGCAACTGTCGGGGCATGTTTACACCTCTGTAGAGCACTTGTACATGCCCCCTGCACTCGCACACGTTTCCTGTGCACGTCGAGGGTGTGGCAGCGCGCCCTCATACCTATTCATATGGCGCTGCTGCACCAACTGTAGTGAGGATACTCGGCGCAAGGCTAAAACTGTCCTTGTGCCGAGCTTCTTGAATCCCAAGGAATGTCCTCTAAGTGGGGCATTATACGCATATATCTCACTTGATTAAGCTCACTGCTGAATAAGCGTATGTGCTGACAACTCACACCTTGTCCTATTGTTCTGCCTATCATTTCTGGTGCAGTAAATGTACTTGTTCTGTGCACTGACATTTCATTGTCTTAAAAATAAGTTTAGCAGTATGTTATATTTTATTTTTATATTTAAAAAAAAAGTGTATTTTTAAACCAGGACTGAGAGTGGACCCTCACCCCAAGCCAGCAACAGGCTATAGGTAGCTGCCTAGGTCACTTTGTGCTGGATCTGGCCATGTTAACCATCTTTATGGATAAATTACCACAGCTTAAACTGTCTGGAGGAGGAAGTTTATGAGCCCAGGATCCCCTGGAGAATGATCCTATCACAGTTTCCCCTAGACCTCGAGAAGGGATATAGTTTTAAGTGCTTTTAAAAATAATGCACAGAGGGCCAAGTTTTTGCTTCTGAAATATGTCCAATATCCAACCCTTTCCAAAAAGCCAAAAATGAATCCATGCCTGGTAGAGTGATCCCCAGACATGCATGGAATTGCTTTATTGTGGTAGGTATAAAAAAGGGTAATAGCATAGGGCAACCATTTTGAAATAGTCTATTTTGACACAGGTTGTCCTTTTTTTGCCTTCACAAGAAATGAGCAACTGATCAGAAGATCTGAAAGATTTTGTTCTGTCAAGATAGTACTTAATTTTTCTATGAACATTCATGGTATGGAGAATCCTATCTCATTCAATTTTCAGTTCTTGAAAAAAGTCAGAGAGATGGATAGCTTGGCATATGTTATAGGATACTACTTTATGCATAAATGAAAGATTGGTTCTTAAGGAAACCCTATGTTTGGGAAAAAGGGATAAGATGACCTACCATGACAGCTGGCAACTCATACACACTTCTTGCAATGGCCAGAGCAATTAGTGAGGCTGGAGAAAGAATTAGTTTTTTTTTTAACACAATGTTATGGTGCCAAGGAGGAATCACCTCCTGTTTACTAGGCGGAATCTTGTACAATACCACCTTAAAAAAAATCACATGAGGTTGAATTTAAAGAGGGGGTGAACCTTGATTGAGGAGTAGAGACAGGCCATAGGATAGCAACTCACACAAATACAGCAAAATAAAAAAAAAAACCTCCAAATATTTTGTTTACACCAAGTAGAAACCTTCTCCATTTGCTAATACATGATTTTTAGTAGCAGGTTTTCTTGCATTCAGTAATACCTGCTGCATGTCCTCAGAAAAAAGTTGCCTAAAATGTATTAAAATTATATCATTCAGGCAGTCAGTTGTAGTTGCCTGTGATCTGGAAATATTAAATTCCCATGATCTTTTGAGAGTAAATCCAGTTTGCAAGGAAGCTACAGATAATTGCCCCTGAACATTTCCGAAAAAAGGCAAAACCACTGTTGCCTAGGACAGAAATGAGTCTCCACAATTATTTTTGGGGAGTCCTTCTGAATCTTCAGAATGACCCTTGATATTAGTGAAAAGGGTTCAAAAGCATACAGGAACATTCCTCTCCAAGGACAAGGAAATTAATTTGTCTTCCAGGTGCTCTTGCATGGAGTCTTGAAGTAGAATGTTGGGCAAATGATTGTAGTAGGTGAGGCAAATAGAGCTATCTGAGGCATTCCCCAAAGCTGGATCAATTAAGATCCCCTGATTCAGTTTCCATTTGTTAGCATCTGTCCTGGTCCTGCTCAACTTGTATGTCACAGTTTTTCTCTCTCTCAGTATGTAAGATGCCCCTAAAATGAGGCTGTGCTAAAAACTAAAAATCAGGCTGCCATGGCTAGTCTATACAGAAGGTAAGATCTAGATCCCCCTTTCTTGTTTGAGTACCACATTATTGCTGTGTTGTCTGTAAACAGCTGTAGAGGTCCAGGGAACCACAGATGGTTGAGAGAGTTCAGAACATTTATAAGAGCTAACATCTCTTTTATGTTAATGTGTTTTGGTATGATTTTTTTGGTCCAAAGAGCCTGCACTTTTATTCCCATAATCACTGTTCCTCCAAAAAATGATGAAGTATCTGCTCTGAATGACTGTGCTGGAGCAAGAAGGGAGACCTGTATTTTAAGAAATTTGGTGTCTCCACCACAAGATCTCCCTTTTCACAAATCCTAAAACTGGAATCTGAAATGTCAGGGATGTTAATGCTGTGACCATAAATATTTCTAGTACTATTGCATTTATCTAGTGTGGAGTCTTGTAAAAGTAAGACTCAAAATCCTGTGGAGTTCCTTTTCTGAGATGGTAGTCTAAGTGGGAAAACTCAGGAATAGATCTAAGTACATACCTATTTTTTCCTCTGGAAGAAAGGCTCTTTTTAATCTGAGGTGTCAAGGAGGCAACCCAGGAAAGTAATCTTGTTAGAAATAGTCCAACAAGACTTCTGTAAGTTCTGTTAGAATCCCAGCCTTGGTAGGAGATCTCTTACCCAACTGAAAGATTCTTGACACTTTGAAAAGGACTCTGAAAAAATAAACAATTTGTCTATATGAGAAAAATGTGAATAGCTTGCATTCTGCAGTAAGCTGTCACAGGAGCAAGATACTTGGTGAATACATTTGGAGGAGTAGATGGAACAAAAGGATAAAAGGCAGAACTAATAATAGGATCCAGACACAAAAAACTCCAAAAGTCAAGAAACATCTGAAATCTAGATCTATAGGAATGTGCTGATATACAGCTTTCAAATCTAATGTCACTCAAAAATTCAAATAGAGAAAAAGCGCAGGTCTCCCTTGCCCACAAAGAGCACTTCAAAATAAATACAGGACATGTCTAAACCTTGTCCCATGTTGGCTGTAGTGAGTATACCAGCATAACCCAAGAGAAAAAAAAAATGAGTGGTCCAAGGGACCAGTTTTGGCCATAGCAAAGTCATTCATCTGTGGCTGAGATATTTTGTCATCCTGTTGTGGTGGCAATGGCTACTTAAAAATATTCTACTTTTTCCGTCTGTGGCTGGGAGAAGGTAGAATTGAGCAACCAGTAAGCTGTTCCATACTTAAACTGAAAAAGGTGCCAGATTCCTGATGAACTCTGGCAGCAATAGTTGAAAAAACAGGCATGTTGTAAAGGCACTTTAAATACTTCACCCTCGTGACCAAACCACACCAACCGTGGGTAAATCCAGCATTACCCACACCCAGGCGTGGGTTATTGCTATAATAGTTAATATAAAATATAAAACTGGTTGAAGTAAGCTCTTCCCATTTAACATAATATACTTAAGGTTACTGCATAATGCAACATGCATTTTGTGTTAAGCATCGCTGTAAATATGTAAATATTTGATCTGTTTCTTATCGCATTATTTGTTGTTTTTCTTTACGTTGGTTGTTATTATCAATATTTAGCTATTGTAGATGGTAAACTCAATTTCAAAATTCTTGATGACTTTTTATATTATTTTGATTTTACGCAGCAATCAAAAAAAAAAGTGCAAGTTGTTTTCTCCAAAGGGAACTTATGTGCTCAGCAATGTAATAGTATTCGCTGACCATTCATCCTTCAAAAAATCGAGGTGCACTCTCTCATCAGCAGGAAAGTTCTGAAGGGGTGACATCCTAAACCTGACTTAAGTCAGCTCAGCTTAATCTGACTAATGGTTCAGGCAAATGGAAGGTGTCCTGAAAAGTTTCGAAGCTGTTGGGCTGCTGTATCCAGTTCAGGATATAACTCATAAAGCTTAGGCTACTGCAGCAGTGATCCTTATGAAGAGCATCTCTGCAGGATGTTGCAGAAACAACATGCTTCTTTAACTGACATTTAGAAGAAAGCTCAGAAAATAATCTGAATCAAGTGATCTTCATTCTTGTCATGGTATCAATACGAAATCTACAAGGTTGGAATATGTAATGCAAGACGTTGCTGTCTCACATGTAAAGATTAAAAACATGGCTTACAGTGTTGATAAAAAATATCACAGATGTCTAGATGTACTATTTTAATCATTAAGGTTAATTATGCTTTAACAGACCAAGGAAAATGACAATTATAAGGGGAGTATTACATTCATTTCAGACCTATTTTAACTTGTTCTACTGCTTAATTAATTCATTTTTACATTATATAACTTGAAGATGAGCTTTCAGATCTATTTCTAGACATGCTCTGTTAATAATTTTAATATACTGAAAAGATAAATTGCCAAGTAAGAAACTCTGAATGAGCACATCAGCAAATATATCTATGAACTCAAATAAATGGTGTCCTCAGGGATTATGCATTTTAAAAATAATGCAAGAAAACATAATGCAAACTATCTCACAGTTAATCCTTTTATTACTGCATTCTTATGCATTACAAAGATGAGTAATATATCAGAAATACATTGTTTGATATAGTATTTTCAAGTAACAACTAGCTAAGCAATGTGAATATCTTGATAAAGTCATAAAATGCACTGTCAGACTTCTATCTTGGCAATGGGGTTTATCATGAATGGGAAGGAATACACATAAAAATTAATTCACTGAGAACAAAATATTCAAGGAAAAACAGCATGCTGGTCAAATTATGCCAGAAAAATCACAAACACTCACTAAGAAAAGATAAATATATACAAAACAGCTGTTATTCAGATTTCCTCAAGTAAAGGAGCAGGTAAGGCTCATTTCTTCTGCTGTTAACATACTACTGTTCCACATGCAGGATGCTTTGTTTTGTTAGATTTTTTTTGAATACTTCATATTCTAGGGGCCATAGGCAGTGATCCTTGAAAATAATAGAAATGCAAACTTGAATGTGGGAGATATATTCTAGTCATAGTTCTTAACTGCCCCTGATTTTGTAGAACATTCCTTAATTTTTTTTTTCATGTTTGCCCTGTCCCTTATAATATTTTTGATTTTTCTGGAAAATGACTAAGGAGTCGAGTCAGTCAGTTAATAATGTCAGACATTAGAGTTTCATACTTTTATCCTTCAAAAAATGCATGTTATGCAAACCAGTTGCACTATTAATTTTGGAAGTAAATCAGAGTACTTCTTAAAATTATTCCTGATTTGTGGGCTTTGTTCGCCCTCATCCATTATTTTTGTCATAGTCCCAGATTCCTGAGGAAAATATGTTGACAGCTCTGATTCTAAGAGTAGGGTTGAGGTATCTCAGATATTCCCCATGCACTTAGGCCTCATATTTACTGCATACAGGTATCAGCAGTGTGTGTGTGTGTGTGTGTGGGGGGTGCAATGCTAATGCTGGAGTTATAGGGGTAGAAACCCCTCTGAAAAACAATTTAAAGGTAATTCATTTTTGTTTGTTACTATTGTAGTTTTTCTAGTAAGTTTCAGGAATGTCAGCATCAAATCACATTCGTCTGAGAGTAAGTTTATTTTACCACTAAAATGTAATTCTTTTTTTAACAGATTATATTAAATATGACACCATGTGAGAAAGAAAAAAGGACTAATGGAAAGGAACAGAAAAGACTCAGTAGGGCAGAATAAATCAAAAGCTGTTTTAAATTTGATTGAATACATAAAGATACATTATGCAGGCTATCTTCCTTAATTATCAAATTATTATGATGAAATGATACTTCAGAGCATAGACGCATGAAATACAAACATGAAAGATTCTCTTAAGTATGTAAGTTCATTAATGTTTTTGCAGCTATAAAATAATCTAAGGATATGGCTGCGTGAAGGTATGAAAATGTTTAGGAACTGAGAATGGAAAGTCTCATTATCATAAAATTAACAATCAATGAGAGAACAGATGAAACTTCAAAGGAAATATGGATATCCATGTACACAGAGGCTCTCATCAAACTAACTAGAATTAATATATTTGTTTTGGCATAGTTTCAAACATAACTTTTAAAAATCCAGAATTTTGCAGTACGTCCCAGATTTTGCCTCGTATCTTTGCCCTCCCCCTGTAAAAGTTTTGATTTGCTGTAAATTGTTAAGGATTATAATCAGTCAGTGCCTGACACTGGAGTTTTAAAGAGATCTCGCTGGTCATGAAATGCATGTTGATGCAAAACTTGTTGTTCTATTAAAAGATTAAGTCAATTAGAGCAATATTTAAACTCAGCCTTGATTTGGCTCTTTGTTCCCCCATTATTTTCTAAATTTGTTCAAACTTTTTGAACAAAGAAGTTGAGAACTATGGTTTCAAATCTTGGATGGTATGAAAAGGAAAACATAAGTATATCCTGTACATAAGCATTAAAAATTCTTAGAATTTAAATAGAGTATTTGGTTATTTTAATGTTAGAAGGAGCTCACCATATTACAATACACAAGGCACTTTTTATTGTGCACTAACTGATTTGTTAGCAGTCTGCCTAGATTCAACAGTACCCAATTACAAATCACAAGAGGAAGTTCTTTGCAGACTAGGTACTAAGCAGTTCAATAAATTCACTGCAGTGAAAACATATGCAATGAAGAGTAGTGTTAATCTGTGTAGTGTTTTTTTAAGCCAAAAGGTAGATAAACACATTATTTTCAGAATGAGAGAGGTACAACATTTTTTTCATTCTTCCAATGCAGTGATCTATTAGATGAATTTCTTACTTAGTGAAGCAATTAGAGATGCAGGACATAATTATGTACATCTTAAGCATAGATAGCAAACTAGCTGCACCGTATTAGCTATCTTATATCATCACTGCAGAGCATGACCCTTGTTAGGCAGTGGACATTTTTTATTACTAATATTATTATTATTATTATTATTATTATTATTATTATTATTATTATTATTATTAACCATATAAAAACACTAGGCACAAGCATGTCTTTTCAAAGGTGACCCCAGAGTACTAAGTATCTTGTTCACAGTCATACAACTTGCTAGTGAAAACTAAAGTACTAAAACACGTGAACAGGATGGGATCTACTAGCCCCTGCAAGCCTTAACCTTGTTTGTTAAGCATAATGTAATACATTTTCTAGCCACTGACTAAAGAATCAGCTTAATTTTCTGATTCTCCTTGCACGTATATATTATTTCTGGAAGTGGCTGTATTTAAACAGAATTCCAAAGCACTGCAGAAACTTTCATGTTTGAAATATGTACGATAAATTTCATAAACGATATGCAATTCATGTTAGTCACCTAGCATTAGAGATTTTCTTGCTGTCTTTTGTGAACCTAAGTGGTTATCATGTCACCAAAGACAACTCCACAATACTGCAATACTGTGATTCCTAGAAAAGCAGAGAGGCTTCTGCATGTGAGATATGCTATAAATGAAATGGGATCTGCCCTATATCCTTGATTTAGCAGTCATATCTCCTCTCATCTTTGCACATTTGTGGACTGCCTTAAAAGAAAATAGAGCACTTAAAAATAATTTTGTCCAAATTGCACACATTTGACAGCTAAAAGAAGTTATTTTCAGAGCATGCATCCTCATCACAAAACTTTGACCCTAAATGCTCAGTCCATAAATTAGAGCTTCAATGTGGTTTATGCGCTCCCTGCATTTACAGTACTGACATCAAAAACGGGGAAAACAAATACAAGTTAATATTTTTTTTCTTTAGCTGAGTCAGCTTCGGATATCTGCTGTAAAAAAATTACACATGATCAAATGCTTCTATATTCTCTGGAAAGCAAAGAATAAAAATAAATTCTGGCATCATGTTAGCTAAAGAACAGAAGCCATTTCCTTTTGTAGAAACAATAGTGCGTGATCTTAAAACTCAAAGAATGTCACTGGCAGATATGACTCAAAGCCTGTGTTAAACCAGGACTGAAAGTGAACTGCTTCATTTAAAGTATACATGAACTCAATCAGCTTGATCATAGCATTTTTTTTTTCTGACAATAAAATATAGCAATCACTTTTAGACTTACTAAGTCAGTGGTAGTGTGTCTTAGCATTCCTTTTCACTGGTTTCACATTTTAAGCTATCTCTTATAGGCTAGTGTGTTTGGAGTGTGACAAGGAACTTAGACCAACTAGCAAGCTAGCACTACATGAATTGCTTTATTTTGCATTTTTTTTGTTTGTAGTTTACTGCATAACATAATCTGAAATGAAATCCAAGGGTGAAAAATTGGAGGTGGGAATGGGGGATCAGCATAGGCCAGGGAGAGGTGTTACAGCATTATTTTAAATATGAGTTCTACTTACTTTTACTGGGACCAGGACATATCGTGATATACTCCATATAAAATTATTTGGCTCACCAATTTAAACATCTAATCAGGTAAAAGGTAACATTTACACCAAGAAGAACAGAATGCACTTGCAGCTTTCTTTTATTCATTGTTTTCAGATTTTCAGTGTTTCATCTTTATTGATTTGCAGTGTGTCAGTTCTGCCACTTTATCATAACATTATTAACTATTTACCTGTTTATTGTCTTAACATAAAGTTGTGGTGGAGACCAATGAATCCTATAGGATTTCAAAAGGACTCGGGCATGATGAAAAAAACATTTACTGGAGCCATGTATGCAGTTCACACCAAGGGTTAAGCAGCTATGGAATACAGGTAGCCAATCCAATATTTTCCATTCCTATCAGTAACATGGCAAATATAAACAGGAAACATTATTGTCAATCAATGTCTTGTCTGGCTAAAAAACAGCTGCTGGGAATTTTCAGGCCCAACCCAGCTATCTAAGATTTCTACAATGATGCCACTGATTCCATTTACCAATCAAAACTGTTTATAAGACTGGATTGCAGTTAAATGTCTATGAAAATCTACAAGCAGGAGAAGTTGCACCTGTTCATTCTTGTCAAAATTGGTTCTGTCCTCACAGTCTGTATGCCCCTGACATGCAGCTCTTTTGATATTAACTACACCCTCATCTTTGGTTTAATATAAATCACAGTGTGGAATTCAATAAACCCTATATGGAGCAATTCTCTGTGTAGGCATAGTGTTATGGCCCGAATATAGAACATGGCCGATGGAGCGATCCAGGAAACAGAGCTGAGGGGTGTGCACAAGCGTGCAGACACGGAGGTATCCACGGAATGCAAATCATCTCATAAGCTGGTGAAAACCATGCCAATGAGGTTGATTTGTGATACAATAACTAGAAAGGCACCCTTATAGGTGTTGTGTTGGTGGAAGAAATGTACAAGGATACAAACCGTGTAGTGGACTGTAAATTCACACAAGGGCTGTAAAAGGCTAGGAAAAAGGGGGGATATGGTACCATAGGCATGCAAATGGCCAAAACTATAGCCAGTAAGTCCTCAAAGCAATGCAAATCATTAAAAAATATATATTTTTTAAATACATATATTACGTTTGCGCGGTGCACAGCACCATGCAAACATGGCATTATGGAAATAAATAAATAAATAAAAAGTGTAAAAAAGTGAAAAGTACACATTTGCTAATATATTGCATTATAGTTCCCAGGATGCAGAGAATTACAATGGCGTGTATCAGTGGTTGCTATGGAGGCAGGCCCTGGAGTAGTGAAGTATCCAGGGTATTCTCAATTAGCTGTATGGAAATGAGCTGGGGTTACTGAATAGCAAAAAGGGCTACAGTGTCCACAGATACAACCTGTGGTCAGGCTAGAACTGTGTAGGTAGTGGTAGAACAGGTAGCTGACATCAAAAGGGGGTATGCCGAACTATGTTAAAGTGGATTGGAGCTCAGTGGTGCCTGTATGAGTTCGGCTAAGCACAGCTAAGCAGGGGGGTATGTCTGATGCTGCTGAGAATGTTTTAGCTAGTTTAAGAAAAGCTGAGTGTGGCCGTGGTTGTGGGAGTGCCAAAACTGCTGAGCACTCTTTACACTAGCATTGCGAATTTGTGCTCCATGCCCCAGTGCTTAGCAGTGAAAGAATTAGAAAAAAAAAGAAAAATAACCTGAGAAATCTAATCATGTAGAAATGACTGATATGACTTGTTCAACAGACACTGGGCCATTCAAACCCCCAATGATATACCTATCAGGTGGAATGCAGCATGATGAGCCAATCACACAGGCTGCAACTGCAGCACACCACTATAAAGTATGCATACACCCTTCGATTTGATTTTTCCCACATAGTCTGCAGCATTGGAGTACACACTTAGGAATTTTAACTGACAAAATGATAGTAGTTGCTGCTGCTCTGTTACATTTGTATGTGCTAGAGGCTGAGGTCAGTGATGATGCTGATGCTGACAATAGGCCTAGACTGAGAAGGAGAAGAGTGTTCAGGCCCAGGGTATCCTTCCAGGGGCTACATGAGCTGGAGATTGTAGAGTGCTACAGGGTGGATAGGGACATGCTTCAAGAATTCACAGAGCTCTGCCACCCTAAACTCAGACCAAGAACCAACAAGGGGAAAACCATCCCACTGGAAACAAAGGTATGTATAGCCCTTAGAATACTAGCTACAGGTACTTTTCAAAGACCAACTGGGGATATAATGGGGATCTCACAGGCATCTGCATCCAGGGTACTCCACCAGTTCCTGGATGACATGCAAGCACGTTAGTGAGCACATTTATTTACCCTGCACGCTGAGGAGAGTGTCAATATTCCTCTCTTCCACCATGTAGCACACTACCTTGAGGTACTGGGTGCCATAGACTGCACTCATCTGCACATCAAAGCACCACCCAGTGAAAAGGGTAGGGTCTAAGTCCACCGCAAGGGGTATCACTCCATTAACTGGCAGGTTGTGTGCATTGCCCAGGGCATTATCATGAATGTGCATGCTGGCAGCCCTGGCAGCTATCATGACTCCAACATCTGGCATGCCTCACAGCTGTACCAGATGCTTGCCAGGGAGGACATCCCATATGACCATCCACTGGGGGATGCTGGCTATGCACTGGAACTGTGGATGATGACACCCATCAGAAATGTGCACACACCTACTGAAGAATGCCATAATGAGGTACACACACAAACTAGGAACATCAAAGAGCATGTGTTTGGGCTGCTCAAGTCATGGTTCCACTGCCTTGATATATCTGGTGGAGCCCTGCAGTACTCTCCAGCCACATGTGTACACATGTTCACAGTATATGCCATGCTACACAATGTGATCCTGTGGAAATACCTGTGGCAGGAACATCAAAGGGAAGGGACACACAGCCTCCACCAGTGCCAAGGTCCCACAGCTACAGGGGGATTCGGAGGAGGAACCCCCCTAAGCCTATCCTGCAGTCAGATGTAGGCATGTCTAGTATGCCTTGGCCTTAGCAAAGAGGCAACACACAGCACATGCACTGACAACCTAGGGACCTAGATACTTACTCCTCACTCTGACTCATATACATAGTAAAAAGGATGCTAGCCACACCACACAACCTATACCTTATCATGTATTGGCTGTATACAGCATGCATCAGACAGAGACAGCCCTGAAGCACTGTTTTCTCTACTGCTAATGACACAAGGTAAGTCACTCTTCTTTACAACAAATGAAAGGGGGTAGTAGACTGTGTTAGCATATGTGTGGACCTGCCGCATGTATGCAAGGGAATAGAGTGGTTTACTGGGATAGCTGCAGACAACTGACAGATGTATGGGACAACAGGAGCTCTCTGTAATGTACTGGCTGACCGATAATATGCAGTAGACCCAAGCCAGCAAAACTCAATGCACTATGTGATGAAATGACATACAGCAGGGTCACAGGACAGATGCTTGACTGTCAATGCTAGAGTCCACTACCCCCAGCACACCTGTGTCCCCATACAGCTGCAGTCACAGTATGTTTGCAAGGTAATAGCAGCAGACCACACAACACTGGGCTGTCCCAATCAACCTGGTGACATGTACCATGTCCCTAATATGCAGGGGTCAAAGTGCTATGTTTGAGATTGATAGCGTTAGGAAGTAAGCTGTGCTGTCATGGCTTAGTGGGTAGGTATATTATCATGGTTGATGGGGTATGGTTTGAGACTGGCTGCACCTATTATTTTGCATGTGAGCTACACATATGGTAGCAGTACTACAGACTGTCCATATGTCAGTATTATGTACTGCACAAACGCTGGACAAAGACAGACACAATGGAGTGACAGAGGGCCATGGATATGAACAGTACACTGCTCTCAGTAACCTAGATGCTGGCTAGTAGAACAGCAGGTTGCAACAAGTCACTGTAGCACCAGGATATAAAGGTTGTCACGTAACTGTGTCAGTGCTTACAACAAATCAGTGGGCACCATCCACATCCCACAAATGTACAGAGTTTAACAGAATGTCCACATTTATGGCTCATATATCTGTTCTTTTTGTCAAAACATTTGCAGTTTTCTGGCAAATTATTGGAAAATCACTAATGGTTGCTGTGAGAAACTAATAACAGACAGTTGAGATGCAGACTTCATTCCCATTGGAAAATGCACACTAATGCAAAACCATTCCACCAACTGTCTAGGTTTGTAAGAGCAATATTAAAATCCTGTCCCCATTTTTGTGCCTATGTCCCACTGTTATATATGGCCCTGTCCACATTAATGGCTGTAAGAGTTTGAGAAGTATGGGCAACATGTAGCCTTATAATAACAGTACAACACAAACCATCTGAGGACCAGAGTAGACACGTGTGGCACTATGCTAGACAACCTGTAAAACAGGTACATTCAGAGGTTTGAAGACCATAACCCTGTGTGTGGTGTTACCTCTCTTACCCCAGTCACAGCATACCTACAACTACATAGAGTAGGAACTGTGGACAAAGCCAGGAACTGGAGCAGGGCAGGACAAAGGCCCACATATAACTGAGAGGAGGAACTACTGTCCAGACTAATGTAGAAAGTGCATAATGCAACTGTCCGTGTAGTAGCACAGGTTTCCTGCAGTGTATGGGGTCGGTAACCCAAATGTCTGTCAGCATTTCATCACATCAATCTATAATGATCTGCCACTGGCATATCAAGAAATCACAGTGCTATGTAAAATGTACCAGACATATTATGCAAAACTCTGTTTAGCCTAATACACACTGTACACACCCTAGCTAGGGGTCGGATATTATAGACAGCACACAGCCAGGAAATACATCAGGCAGTATATCAGGGAGGTGCTGGACTCTTCTACCAGGTCCAGCAGACAATTGGCTGCAGCACAAAAAATCCTGGACTGGAGTACAGGTAGGTCAGCCTGGTGTCCCATTGTAATTAATAATGGTCATACTTGGCATGCTCCTACACTTAGCTAATTTCAGTCCATGTCTGAACCCACATCTGACTATAGAACTGTGATGTCCATATATCTCTGTGCATAGAGAGCTATGTGTACCTCAACTGTCTCTCCCTATCCCCATCAGACATGATTACCCTTATCTATCTGTATGTGGCACATATAAGATATATCTGGATCTGTTGAGTTTAATACAGACACACATATATATAAATCACAGAGGGGGAGAGAGACAGAGAGAAAGAGAGAGAACCAGAAAGGCATAGTGTGATATAGAGCTGCAGCCACTCATGCGCCAATTGTAACCAGTGGCACGTGCAAATAGTACGGTGAACTGCAGTGTGCAATAGTAGGCATTCTCAGTCACCATGTGTGTGTGTGTGTCTGTGTATATACTCCTCATACAGCAGAACACAGACACCCCGAAGGCCTCAGGGTTGTAATCTCACATTGCTCACCTTGTGTGCCTATGAATATATTCCATATACAACAGAATACGCATGCACAACAGGCATATGTTTGTGCAATGGTCACTGATTTTAAGGCCCTGTAACTGGTGTCCTCCACAACAGTGGCCTCCCTGTCAGCAGCTACTGATGTCATCCACCCCAACAGCAGTGGTAGACAGTATCAAAATGCATAATCTCTGTGATGCATGCAATAACTATATGGCTTTATAGTATATACAGCTAGATAGGTAGTGGTTCTAATCCAAGCAATGGCAACTCAGTGTGTGTGCATGTGTGTAGCTTCTGCCTATGCATGTGCAATGCCAAAGCTTGTGCCTAACTGTGAACCCCCATTGTCCTACTTTACAGGGCCTGCTGATGTCATCAATATTAGATGCATAGTTACACACTCTCCAAGCACATAAGCGCTTTGTTGCATGCAATAAGTACGTAGTACTATAGTGTATACAGCTAGATAGGTAGGGGTTCTCATCCCAACAATGAAAACTTAGTGCATGTGTGCAATTATATCCCCCTACAGGCCTGTTCCACCCTGTTAACCCCCACTGGATTACTTTACTGGGCCTGCTGTTAGACACTCTTCACACACATAAGCTCTGTGGTGCATGTGATAAGTACATAGCACTGTAGTACATACAACTAGATAGGTAGGGCTTCTAAACTCCTGACTGACATCTCTGTGACTGTGTGTATGAGACATATCCCCTGTAGCAGTGTAGCTGCCTTGTGCATGTGATGGTTATACCATTTTGAGGGCATGCTCCACCCTTTTAACCCCTCACTGGATTACTTTACAGGGCCTATTGGAGTCATCCCCCTTAAATGCACCATTAGACACTCTCCCAACACATAAGCTCCATGGTGCATGTGATAAGTGCTTAGCACTATAGTACATACAACTGCATAAGTAGGTGTTCTAAACTCATGACCAGCATCTGTGTGTGTGTGTGTGTGTGTGTGTGTGTGTGTGTGTGTGTGTGTGTGTGTGTGTGTGTGTGTGTGTGTGTGTGTGTGTGAGGCATATCCCCTGTAGCAGTGTGGCTGCCTGATAGTTATACCATTTTGAGTGCCTGTTCCACCCTGTTAACCGCCCCCCATCAGATTACTTTATAGGGCCTGCCGGTGTCATTCACTTTAGATGCACCGTTAAACACTCTCTAGACACATAAAAGCTCCGTGGTGCATGCAATAAGTATGTAGTACTATAGTACATACAACTAGATATGTAGGGATTCTAAACTCCTGACCAGCATCTAAATGTGTGTGTGTGTGTGTGTGTGTGTGTGTGTGTGTGTGTGTGTGTGTGTGTGTGTGTGTGTGTGTGTGTGTGTGTGTGTGTGTGAGGCATATCCAGTGTAGCTCTCTTCCTTGTATTTGTGTGCAAAGGTTATACCATTTTAAGGGCCTGTGTAAACCTATTAACCCCTCCTAGTGGCAACCTTTACAGCACCTGCAGATGTCCTCCACCTGAATAGTAGTGTCCAACACTGCAAAAACATATAAGCTCTATGGTGCATGCAATATGTATGTAGCGCTATAGTATGTACAACTAGACAGGCAGCAGTTCCACTCTCACTAAGGATGGTTCATGTGTGTGTTATGCCCAACACCTGTCCCACCATGCAGGTTGCACTCCATGTGTGTCCTGTGAAAACAACTAAAACAGGAGTATAGGGCAACAAACATTTCCTACATGTGTGTAATAGTTGCATAAAGTAGTCATTTTACATCAGAAACACCTCAATATTCTGAGGCATAGCATAATGTAGGGAAATGCTACAAAAATAAGATGTCAAATTGGCAGTCCAAGAGACATCCTGTCCTTTGCACTTGCTGTGGGTATGGATGGCCTGCCAAGGGTCATGATACTACATGAAGTGTCTCACATTAGACATTTGTTAAGGTGGCATCCCTACTCTGTGTTGCGTATGTGTGTACAATATGTATACATGTCGAAGCCCTATGAGTAGACGCTGCCCCTAAATATCCACATGTATCCAGGCATGAATGCTGCCACCACCCACATTTGCAGGTACTGACTAAGACTGTGGCAACTGTAAGTTGTGTGCTGTCTGTCACTGACCCACAAAATGATGTTAGCACACTGCAACAGGGTCTTACATCTGGCAGAGAATGGTGCCAAGGTCTTGGCCTCAAGCTAAATCCAGAAAATAGCACCATCATACTATACGGCAAGCACATGGCCCCACTGTTTGCCATATCATTGCCAACCTCATAAACACACAGCCTGTGTTGAGACACCTGGGTACTCAGTTTGATAACAATGTCGCTTTCAACCATTATGTAGTGGCAATGGCAGAAAGGCATTGTATGTGGTTCAACTCATAGGTAAAGGGAGTACATCCAGAAAAAAAGGTGGACATTACCTCTGAGTAGTCCTCAGTCAGTAGAACAATAATTTAGTACAATGACCCATCTGATATGTACCTAACCAGACATCTGCACCAATTGCAAAGGCCGTGGTAATACCCGCAAAGGTAATCCATTGCCTCCAGCACCTGTCCCATGTAGACAGCCTCTAATCAGTAGTTCCCCACTCAGTATTGGACAGGTTAGCCAGAAGTGGTCTGTGGCATGCCTACAAGGCAATGTTGTACCCTGCCTTTCAACAGCTGCCTCATATATGTTCCTCATGCATTACCAGCACAACAGGCCTGAATCTGATATGCGACATCAAGAAAACCTGCCGGAGACACAGGTTTGTCCATCAGAGGCTGCTCTGTCTCAGATATGCACACCCCATGCATGTCAAACAGAGTGCCATGCAGACTCTCATCAAGTGTAACCATGATGATTGGATAGAATATCACAAATCTGTCCCAGGGGTCCCACCTGTGTCCTGCAATGACAGGGGAACAGATGCTGAATGAGGATTCTGTTGGGGATAAAGTAATGGCTAGGCTTGTAAGTGCCTCAAGGGCAATAGCTTAGTAACCTCCTATGATCCTAGATATATCAGCTATGGCCCTGTGTGCAGTGATGGACTGTGTTGTTATGTGTCCATTATCATCACTGCCATCTATTGTATTGTGTCCCCTATGGGTGACATAACATTACCATGTTATACATCCACCGTCCGACAAATAGGTGAGTGGTACCACAGATGTATGGGGACAGTCTGGCAACATCTGTGCGACACAACTACAGACAGCACTGCAAACATATTGTAGGTTATCATCCTCGTGGGTGTTTATACATCCACAGTACACAGATGTTTACAGAATGTGTACATGTGCCTGATATATGAGGACCCTCTGCCAGACAAATGTGGATGAATGGAAAACTGTTGGACAGTATGTAATGGTTGTTTCCAGACTGTGGGGAATCTGTGTGTCACAGGCCAGACACCTCAGAAAACAGTTATGATATTTTAATATCTGTTACTGTATTCATTCTCTTATGTTGCATGCTCAATATGTACACTCAGTTGCTGAGGTGGAGCCTGTGTCCACCCACTACTACTGGCCATAACCTGATATCCTGTTGTAGGGTGTCAACAGGTATGCTACCCATAGCTCTCAGATGATGATATACAGGTGCTGAGTATACAGAGTTGAGTTATGCCTGTGTGGCATTCACAGAGTGAGAGCAGCAGACTGACAGTACATCATGTGATATGGCAGCTGTATCCACCACTACTGACTGTCACTATTGTGTAATACACAATCCAGTTGCATTTGTACATGAGCTGACCATTTATGGGTTGACTCAGGGGTAGGAGTTGTGATCTATGTCACAGCAGACAGAGCCAAAAGGGAAGCCTGTAGCTGCTGGATAGGTGACTAACAGCGACATGTAATTCCAAGAGATTTACCACGGACCTCTATTGTTGTAATCCCTATTTCCCATGGCTCCATCCCCCAAATGTGCCCAATTACATGGGGAATACTATGACATACCTGGTATAGTGCTGTACTCCTTTATGTGCAGAAATCCTGTGGTAGAATGCTAGGATAGCGCAGCCTGTCATCATAGAGAAAGTCACAGACCTGTGTACCATAGGCAGCAGCTTGTCTTTTGTAGGTAATGCTCAGGAACAGCTGATTGCCTGTGCACCAATCTGTGGCTCAGACTTGCTAATTGCATTCAGAACAGCTGGGTTGCATTTTCATTAGCCAAAGTTATGGCAACACAGTGCTGTATTTGAGGTCTTCATGTAGGCCTTGACCCTTTTCCTGGCCTGTGAGAAGGACATTATCAAGGTGTGGGGACTACAGCATCACAGAGGGTAGGCTGAAACACTGTCCACTGCTTGGATTTATGTGGCATGTCTACAGTTTTTTATGCTATGTTTGGTCATTGTGAACAGACGTTCTGATTATGTGGCACTTCACTGTTTTACAATGTGGGTTGAGGTCATTATGGAGACAAACAGATGTGAGTATCATAAGTCATTTCCATCAGAATATGCATGATGCTGCCATAGCCACTGGTCTATCAGCTGTATATGTTTGTAGGGGAAAACTTTGACACATGTCCCTGTTATTTGACCATTCCCCACACCCCATTTATGTATGGGTGCTGTGTGGATTCCCTGTTCAAGGTATTTGGGAGGTATGGTAGGTCTGTAGCAGGTAGCTGAACATACTGAAGCATATGTTGTAAGCCGCAACTGCTGCATTCTGCCCAGGAGCCATGCTGGGGATTGTGAACACACTGTGGGACAGCAAGCTATATGTGTGAGGGAGCAGGGTCAGGTCTATTGTCACAGCATAGCCAGGGTAAGGGTACCCATTACAGTCCAGGTGAAGCATGTTGCCTCTGGTACATATGTTAAGTAACAGTGCCATCCAGACAGTGGTAGGTGATATTTAGAACACCTATACATATTTCTGAAGTGTGTTCCAATCTACAGGCCTTTGAGGTGCTAATATGGGTGGCAGTGACTGCAGTAACAAAAAAAAAAGTTCTGCTTAAAATTGCATATCTTAGTCATTTAATTGTTCGAACAACCATGTACTTGACATGCAGCTCACTAGAATGGAAGCCAGGACTATGGATGGAAAAATAGTAAGCATGCTAGGAATGTAACAGATTGGGCTACAGAGTCAGTACTATTGCAGATGTATTTGCAAGACATATGTGCATGTCGAGGCCCTGTGAGTAGACGCTGCCCCTAAATATCCACATGTATCCAGGCATGAATGCTGCCACCACCCACATTTGCAGGTACTGACTAAGACTGTGGCAACTGTAAGTTGTGGGCTGTCTGTCACTGACCCGCAGGATTGGCATGAACATGTGTGATTGGATGGGTATGATGTGTGGCACTGAATTGTCTGTCATGATTTCATAATCTGAATGTGTGCTTACTTGGCAGTACATCGGCACACAGCATAGGTTGTGTGAAGTGTGCCAAATGTACATGGACATTCTGCAACAGTCTGCAGTTGTCATCTTTACCTGATAGCATAGGCCTCACGTACATCCATCAACATTTACTTGTATGTGTACTGGTTCGGTGTCTGTATCACGGTCCAAGTACACTGTAATTTTTTCCCATTACATGTACAAGCAGTGTGTCACTGGCAATAAGGATATGCTTATGGAAACAGTTGTTAGTCCTCAGAACTGACTGATCTAGTGGGCTAATGCAGTGTGCTGTAGTTGACAGGATCCTGGATTCAAACCTTGGAAGGGGCTGAATATTTTTGTGATGTGCATCAGATGAAGAGGATAGGTTTTTGGAAACAGCCGCTACTCCTCAAAGATGAGTGGCCTAGTGGGCTAATGCAGTGTGATGTAATTGACAAGCTCTTGGGTTTGAAACTTGGCAAGGGCTGACTATTTTGTGATGTACATTACTGATGAACAGGATAAGTTTATAGAAACAACTGCTAGTCTTCAAAGCTGAGTAGTGTAGTAGGCTAATGCAGGGTGCCAGGGTGATCATTTCACTAATGTGTAGAACAGTGTCAGACAAACAGAAAATGATTAAAGCAGCTTTAAGTGGGTTTGTATGACACAGTGCTTAAATCTGTGCTATTTCCAAAAAAGGAAAAGCAAAAAGGGGTGATAGGAAAGTGGCAAGCAGGGGGAAAACATGCAAAAGTTAGGTAGAGATGGGCAGGATGGGCATAGGAAAAAGACCATAACTCTCAATTTCTTGTACAGCAACATCTGTGCAGGTTGTGGACAATTTCGAATTTGGAACCTCACATCCCAGAGAGAGGGGTGTGGGTGACATAACTATGTTGATTATTTGCTGTATTGATTGATTGTGGGCAGTGTATGTGGGGGTGAAATGGAGAGCTATGTATGGGGCAATATATTTTGTGGGATAGATGCCCATTCTTTTTTAAGGTGAGAGTAGGATGTTGGGGGAGGGTTGTACATACATTTGGAGAGGTAAGTTGGGTAGGAGAGGTTGCATTTGCAGACAGACAAAACAGACAAGACAGAGGACAGGGGTGGTGTGACACATGAGAGGTGTAAACACCTTGGACAGGGAGACTGTTTGGGAATAGGAGGACCAAGTGTCCCCAGATGGCAACAGTGGGACTGAGCTCCCCACCCATGGGCAGTCACCACTGCTCCTTCATTGCCCCAAAGGTGGTTGTGTTGAGGACTGGGCACCGAGGGCTACCTGCCCCTCCAGGTCCACCAGTCTGCCCTCAATCTGACACAGTCAATCATCCAAATCATGCTGGATAACTCTTCACACCATGCCTGGAAACTGTTGCTGGGTGACCAGTCCATCTCTGCATCCACACCCAGGGGGGGCCTTCCCCTGAGGCAGTTCCACCTGTGGATGGTGCAGGACCAGCAGAGGGGGCAGCTCCAGGTTGGGTCCTAGACATGCTGGGAACCAGTGCTACAGCCAGATGAGGTGGGATAGGTGGATCCATTGGACACAGTCTACCCAGTTGTGCTAAGGTGTTGAGGTTAGTCAAAGTGTATAGGTTAGTCATGAACAGAACATTCCAGTGCTAGTTATAACAGCATGCATGGGTGTTCCAATTAAACCAGAACAATAGAATCAGATAGCATACAGAACACAGGCATAAATGGAATAACAGTCAGTATTGTAACAGCATGCCAGTAACAGTTGCAGCAAAAGGCCAACAACATTGGTATTCCAACAAGATATGTTATTATGCAACCATTGTAATATATAACCAATAATACAACACAAGACCCAACATTAGGTTTTTAGAATAACAGATGTGAAAATGAAACCATACCCATAGTATAAGAATAATAATTTGTGATGCAGATAAGGGGTGGGAAGAGAGAAAGACATTCCATTAGCAACTGTATAAGCTATATTTTTCTCAACAGTAATGCTCAGTACTCTGCAGGTCTGCCCTTACTTTATGTCTACAAGTGCCCTATAGCTTCTGCAGCATGTACATACCTCTCAAGCTATCCGGATGGGATGGTATGGGCCAAGCTGTAACACCTACAGGTACATAACTACAGGGTACTATTACATACCAGGGGGAAATGTATGACTACCAGGGTGTACTCTGCACTGATGTGTGAGTCTGTTACTGACATACTTCATCTGGGTTTATATCTGTGTCCAAGGGTTTTGGCAGCAGTGATCACTATCCGTGACAACAAGGCACTTGAGAGACATGTATTGTGCACAGTACAGAGAGTTTACACTTATCCTGTCATCATTGTCAGGCATGGGTTTAGGCTATCAGTAGACATTTACAGACACATCAGGCATACAGTCATACGAACGATAGACCATTTAATTTGTCTTATTAATGTGGAATAGTCGTGTACTTCATGACGTTTTATTTAGTGGAGTCTTACCTTGCTGAGCAATGCTGTTTGCACACTAGTACATCTGGACACAGACATTAGCATACCCTTCATACACCTACTACAGACATTTATTTACCTGTAAGTCCTGTGGGGAGAATATCTGTTAACAATACATAACTGTTTCTATAAATATTCAGTACTACTTGTCTGTTACTTTAAATATAGCTTAGTACCTGTCCCTGGATTCAAACCCTGGTCTGTGTGTAGCAAAATGAACAACATATATATTGCTTTTTATACTGCACTACTGGGCCACTGCTATGTGTTGATAGAGTGATATGTACCTAAAGCTCACCTGGTGACAAAGTCTGACCTGGTAATATAGGTAGAGTGTCACACAAGACTGCAGTGTCACTTGAACATACATGCATGTGATTCTTGCATGACAGAGATACTAGGTGAACTGTGTATTAATACTTGGAATGCAGGTGCACACAATAAACCCCTAGTAGATGGGAATATGTGTGATCTGTACAGATCATATTGGGGTGCTGGGTTGCCTACCTGACCCATATACGTTTGCAGATGGTATATTTGTAGTCAACAGCTATTACAGTTTCATACTTGCCTGCATCAGCATACCTACATTCAGGAATGCATATAGCTGAAATGCAAAGGTTAACACAAGACAATCCTGGGAGAAACACACTATAATACCTTAGACAGTACTACTCTAGGTTCAAATCTTAGTGCAGAACAAATATCATATTGCATTATATCTTGTAGTATAGCTCTACATATACACTTTAGCATAACAGTTCTTTATTGGCCAACCTTCGGTCACTTCATGGTGTTATACCTGTGTTTACTTCACAGCACTTGTAATATTCGATTTCTTGAACAACAGCCCAGAATGCACACAATTGGAAGAACACAGCTTTATTAAGGGTGACATGACACAGTGATTGGTATACATCTGACAATCTTTATTGTTCTACACTTTAAATAATGCAGGCATTGAAGGACAGCTGCTATTCCACACTATGCAGTACTAACTTTATTTCTTCACAATTCTGACTGCAGATGTACTGTGTTTCCTGTAGATTAGGAATGCAGTTTATTTATTCCCTTCACATTTTCAATGCCGGTGTACTTTATTACCAGAACATGTATTATTAATACAGTATTCACATGTTAATCCCAAGCATTATTAATGCAGTATTAACTTTTTTTTCTTTAACATTAGCATGTTTCTTGCTTTCATCTATATTGAACTATACCTGGCAATACTCACTTATATCAGTCCAAGTCTATGAACACATTCATTGCAGTGCACTCACAACAGAATATACCTCCTGGCAGTTACTACTGTACTCTTTATTAATTAGATTACTATATATTGCAAGCTGTATCTGTACTCACCACAATCTCAGCACATCCTAGCCAGGCACCCTGCATGAGCCTCCACATTGCGAGACCTCTCCTCTGCAGCTGTGGGGGTAAAGCATACCATTATGCATACCTGTCTATCAGATATTCATACTAGAATTTGGTAAATCAGTGGTTCCTATACTTACAAACCTCTGGGGCATTGCAGTCCGAAGCATCTTGGATCCATTGGGCCAAGAGACCCCCCTTTCTGTGCTTCAGGTCATCATAATGATGACACACCTGCTCACCAGTGCCGGGGATGCCAGTTGCAGTGGTGAGGTCACATGCCAGCCAGTCCCTGGCCTCTGATTTGTATTCGGACCCCTGGTACTGGCCCTGCAGCAGCTGGTCATCATGGCATTCACAAGGAACCCAACCATAACCCTGGACTCCAAAATGCCTCAGCATTGCACCAGGAAGCACATACTCTCTCCAACTCCATCCACAGCTCCTGCGGTGATCAAACTCCAACAGGTTCTGGCTGTATTCCTGCCTACTACATTTAAATAAGGCTGTTTTCCCACCCTTTGCTGCCATTGGCCATTTTTAAAAATGCTCAGCTCCACTTAGCACTACACAAATCCGCTGAGCTCAGCTGAGCAGTATTTTAGACAGGGAATGCTTACCAGTGCTTAGCTGAGCTGAGGCAGTCTGCATAGGGTATGTTAATGCCCTGTATTCTTTTTGTGAGGAACATCTGTGGATGCTTCATTGGTTGCATTTGCCTGATCTGGTACACACAAAAGGCTGCATTGTACTCTTTGATTGGTCAGATGAGGGCTAAGTACAGCAGAACAACAACACCCTTGGACTGAGATGACATACTCTTATTTATACGTTGTGCAACATAAAATGATTTCTTTACTACCATAGACGCATTATGGTTAAAGGCCAGGTTACTTCCTACATGCATTACTAAACCCCTTACCAATGGGTCTACTCTTAGGGGTGTATTATCAGTGCAGTATTTTCCATGGGTAGATGCCTTCCCAAAGTATACTATTATGCATTTCTTGTCATTGAACTTTACACCATGGTACTTGCACCAGTTATTGTTCTGTGTCAGGCCTTCTTGGAGGGTATTTGTGTCTAGGGGGATTTTATGACTGTTCCTAGTTTGCAGCCATCTGCAAATCTGGTCAGCCAGAGACCCTTGATGAAGGCCTTGACTTCAGAGAAGTAGATGTCAAAAAGGAATGGTCCCATTACTGAGCCTTGATGGATGTTGCCACTGACTGACCTTATAGTGGAGGTAACCTCCCCATTCTAACTCCATAGGTCTTATCCAGATGACCATCCAGTGGCTAACACAAGGGTTTATACCTAATTTTGTGAGTTTATCTACCATGTCTGCAAGAGGTATTGTGTCAAATGCTTTGGTCAGCTCAGGATAGACAGTGTGACGCCCATGCCCTGGCCCAGCAATTAAGGAGCCTCAATCCTCAACACTAACACCAGTGAGGAGTGTCCATATAGGGAAAGGATAATAAATACACACACAGTAAAGTACAATTTCCCTTAAGAGCACACAGAGATCACAGTCAGTCTGGGGCTGGTTTCTCTCTTTCTCTCCAGGTCCCCAATAAGATTCCCTACTGGCACAGCTATAGGGTCCAGATCTCAGCCTAGTGGGCAAGCTAAAACCTCCAGCACCCTCTTTGTCCAACCAGTGCTTTGTGTCCCTGCCCAAGTAGCTGACACACACACACACTTTGAGATAAGAGTTCATACAACCACACAGATACTCCTGGGGAAGGCTGGCACAGGTTCTTCAGCTGTGCCCCTTTTCTGCCCAGTCTAAAATGTAGTACCAGCTGCTACCACCAACTAACATTTATCAGCTACTCAAAGGCCCTTAAAAGGGTGTCTGATTATTACTGTGCAATATTATTATCCAAATGGTAAGTGTGACCTAATAGTCAAGACTTATTTGGATTGATAAAAAACAACTATATATTCAAAAAAATAAAACAAAACAACAATAAAATGGTCACAGAATTGTACTAACAAATATCCAATTTAATAAACCAGACTTAGCACTTTGGCTTGACACACAGCCTTCAAAGAGTAATAACCATTAAAACAAACTCTCCATTTATACATAATACTCTATTTAATTAATTTCCAATTATCTAATTACCAGCCTCCAATTACATACTTTATTCTAGCTTAATGGCTCCATTGTGTTATATTTTAAGATGAACAATGTCTCTTTGTATAACAGCTTGTTTTTTTATTTCTCTATGTTCACACAATTGTAATTTTATCTGTTCTAAAACTGTTGCTTTTAAGCAACTTGAATTTGAATTATGATACGACTTAAAATGAGCCCCCAAAGGGCTTTCCATTTTTACATTAATAATATCTTTAACATGTTCCTGTATGCATTTTAAAAGACCTAACTGTCTCTCCAACAAAATATAATTCACAGCCACACTTTAACAAATTTACAACACTTTCTGTGTTACAGTTATACAGCCCATTTGGTATAAAGTGTCCGCTATTAATATTTTTAAATCTCCTAAGTATGGTCTATTAAACTGGATATACGGTTTGACTTATTTGGATTGACTTGGTAGAGCATCACTATATACATGCAATGTACTCTTAGAGCTTAAATTATCTCTACACAAAACACCCACAGTTGAAAGGTGTAAAATATTTAATAATAAATAATAAAAACACAAGGCATTACTTCTTACTACACACTGCTAGTCAAGAGTTCAGAGATCACAGAGAAATACTTAAAATAATACCATAGAAAAGTTCTGATATCACAGAAAAACAAACTGGTCTAATCTTCCTATTTCCTAGCTATTTCTAAGAGAAAACACAATTCTAAATAACTTACATCTAGAGCAAGACAATGCTAGTGATGTCGAATGTTCTCAAGACAAAATGCTCTGAGCTCTTTGATTCTCTCTCTTTAAATTGATAACACAGAGGTGCTGCACATGACATCATTCTTCACACTTCTCTGGTATTTCCAGGCTAACAGAAACTACATTTACATTCTTCACACCTGGTCAGAAACCAGAGCAATAAAGTACATTTATACATTCAAATTCTAGCCATTAACTCTGGCCTTAAAACAATAGGCAGGATGCCTCCCTCTAGACATATCGGCTCTGAATTTTAACATCAAAGACAGTCATGAAATGCTTGACTTAGCTTTCTCACAGCAGAGTGCACTGTTGTTACATTTTTGCAGTTCAATATCCAATCCAGTCTTTTCACATTTAAAAGAACAAGGCTGTGGCTTACATTAATATTTACAAATGACAGAATTATCTATAAAATTCTATCTGGATAGGCTGGCAGAGAAATGCTGCTTGAGAGGTTTAGGTCTGCCTGAGTATACCTTACCCCATTTACTGTCCTGAGAGCCCATCTGCATTGGCATTGCTAATTCTACTGCGGTGCTGCACTGACACATCATATGCTTGCAACCATAGGCTCCATCTTAGCAACTTGGCATTTTGCTGTCTGGCTCTATTCTTCCTTGACAGGTCTGTGAGGGGAGCAGCTATGGTATTATAACTGGAGAGGAACTTTCTGTAGTACCCTGCTGTCCCTATGAATGCCCTCACCTGGTTTTTGGTAACAGGTGCAGGCCATGCCTGAATGTCTTAAACTTTGGCAGGTTTTGGCCTGATCTTACCACTCCCCACTCTATGTTCCAGGTAGGAGACCTCTGCCATACCCATCTGACATTTGCTCTGCTTAATGGTCAACCCTGCCCTCTGTAGTCAGCCCAGCACCTCCCTGACATGTTGAAGGTGCTCTTGGCAGGAATGGCTGTAGATGGCAATATCATCTAGGTAAGCAAGGCAAACCCTTCTGCTCCTGCTAGGATATGATCTACCAGCCTCTGGAAAGTTGATGGGGCATTTTCCATCCCAAAGGACACCTTTGTGAACTCATACAAGCCAAAAGGAGTCATAAAAGCTGACTTCTTTCTAGCACTGGGAGTCAATGTCACCTGCCAGTAACCCTTGGTAAGATCAATAGTTGTAAGATACTTAGCCTCACCCAGCTGCTTTAGGGTCTCATTTGTCCTAGGCATTGGGTAAGCATCTGATTCTATGTGACTATTTAATTTCCTGTAGTCCACACAGAACCAGGTGCTGCCATCCTTCTTTGGCACCAGCACCACTGGGGAGGCCCAGGGACTGTTGGACTCTTGAATCACCCCTAATTCCAACATCTCCTGTTTCTCCTCCCTCACAGTCTGACTCTCAAAGGCATCCTATAAGGGGCCTGCCTAATAGGCCTTTGGGGTCCTGTATCCACCTGGTGCTGGACCAGGTGGGTGCACCCTGATTTCCCAATAAACATGTCCCCAAACCTCTTGTAGCACTGCTCGGATTTCTCGAACCTGGGTAGGAGATAGCTGCTGGGACATTGCTACCCCTTCCACTGAGGTGTCAGTCCAAGTCTCACTGAGAAGATCAGTCACCAGATCTCCCTCAGACTCCTCCTGCAATCCACTGCAAATGCTCAGCACAAGGGCCTCTCTATCATGGTATGGTTTCATCATGTTAACATGGCACAATTTGTGCCCCTGCCTCCTGCCTAGGAGTTCCACCATGTAGTTAACATCACTTACTTTTCTTACCACCTTGTAGGGTCTCTTCCAAGATGCTTGCAGCTTGTTGTGTCTGACAGGAATGAGAACCATTACCTGCTGCCCCACAGCATACTCTCTAGCTTGAACATTCCTGTCATATCACACTTTTTTCTGTTGTTGGGTTTCTGACAGGTTCTCCTGGGCCAAGCCCATGAGTTCCCTGAGCCTTGTCCTGAGGTTTAGGACATATGATACAACAGACTCCTTGTGAGGTTCAAAATCACCTTCCCACTCATCTCAAATTAAATCTAGAGGTCCCCTCACCCTATGCCCATACAGCAACGAAAGGGTGAAAAACCTGTGGATTCCTGGGGAACCACTCTGTAAGCAAATGACAGATGGGGCACATATCTGTCCCACTGCCTCTTAAACAAGTTTGAAAATGCCTGTAGCGTGCACTTGATTGTAGAGTTTAACCTCTTAACAAGACCATTAGTCTGGGGATGGTAGGGGGTGGTCCGCAGGTGCTTCACCCCACAGAACAGCCACAGACAAGCCAGCCAGTCCAACATGAAATTGGCACCTCTGTCAGTCAGTATTTTTTTAGGAAACCTACCCTGCTGAAAATCTCTAACAAAGCATTTGCCACCTGTTCTGCCTCAGTGGAGGACAGAGCCATTGCCTTAGGGTATTGAGTAGCATATCCCACTGCCACTAGAATATACTTTTTCCCTGTGGAACTTCAGGTACTCAGAGGCCCCACAATATCCATAGCTACCCTTTGAAATGGCTCCTCAATTACAGGCAAAGGCATCAAAGGAGCTTTCACTTTGTCTCTTCCCTTGCCTACCTTTTGGCATTGCTCACAGTTTCTGCAGTACCCTGTTACATCTCTGGAAATTCCATGCCAATAGAAGCTCTCATAATATGTCTCTTGGTATGTTTTATGCCCATATGACCTGCAAAGGGAATATCATGGGCTATCACTAGAAGTGCCACACTGTAGGCTCTAGGCACTACCAAGTGCTGTACTCTCTCACCTTCTAGCCCTCCCTCAGGGGTCCACACTCTATACAGTAACCCTTTGTCCCAGTATGCAGATTCCCCCTTCCCTTGAAAATCAGGTGCCTTACTAGCTACCTGCCTCAGGCCTTGCAGTGCAGCGTCTGAGAGCTGATCCTGTCTCAACTCTCTCTTTGTAACCCTTCCAGGCTCCCCTTCCACAGGAAATCTGGCATCCTCTAACAGTGGTGCCTCACTGTCTGCCTGGGTACTACTACTCACCTCTACCTTTGCAGTCACTCTGTACAAGGGAACATCAGTACGCACAAGCAGCTGTGGCTCACATTTAGTCTCACTGCTACAGAGTAGCTCCCTCCCTGAAGTAACCACCTCACCAGTCCTGGCTGCAAGTAATGCAGTCTGTGTGGGTCTCCTCCAAGCTGCCAGACCCACATGGTTGTCTCCTAGCCTGACTGCGTGTAACTGCATAAACACATGGTACTGCCTCATCCAAATCCTTCCCTATCAGGTCATCGGCAGGATGGCAGCTCAGTACCCCTGTTGTCTCAAGACATCCTACTATTGGCATTTTGGCTTCCCCACTTACTGGCTCTCCCACATTTTTTCCCCACCTTGCCTCTGTGGACATCTGTATGCCACATGGCCTCTCTGGTTGCATTCAAAACATTTAACCCTTGGTCCTGGATGTGTATCTGGACTAGTAGCTTCCCCTGCTTCTGGCAGATTCTGTTGGGGCAGTCTGTGCTGCCCACCATGGGTTTCTTTAGACCCATGAGCAGTACTGGGGTCTCTTTCCTTTGCAGGGATGCCCTGCTTGCTAGGTAAAGGTCTCCCTTCTTCCCCAACTCATCTGAAGTAGCACATTGTCTATCAGTCAACCAGATCCTCATGTCCTCAGGAAAAGTGCTAAGGGCTTGTTCCCTCACCAAAAGGTCTGCCAGCCCTTCAAAAGTGGTGACCTGACATCCACTCACCCACCTTTGAAAATAAGTGCTCAGTTTAACAACTTATTCACACACACTTTCATCTGCCTTACATCTATGCTCTCAGAACTTTTTCCTATACATTTCAGGTGTTAGCTTAAGACATTCTAGCAAGTGATTTTTAACAGCAGTATAATCAAAATATTCACAATCAGCAAGTTTAGACAACACAGTTACAGCTTTACCATGGAGTAAGGAGGTCAGGAACTGTACCCAGAGCCTTTGGTCAACATAATACTGTTTACAGACCCTGTCAAACATATGAATGAAACTATCAAAATTATTCCCCTCTTTAAACTGAGGAAGAAATTTACTGACATTTTGTGCTACTGGAGTCCAGTTACTCTTTTCCCCATTACCTCCATGACTCTGGCAAAGAGTCAGCATCTCCTTCTCATGCTGCCTCTACGTCTCCTTTTCCTCAGCTTCCAGGCATAGCAGATTCTCATTCTCCTCAGCCTGCAGATGTTTCAGTCTCACAGCTGCTAGTATTTCCAAATGCCTGGCCTCCAACTCAAGTCTCTTTAGCTCCAGATGGATTTTTAAGTCCTGTGCAGAAAGGTTGAGCTGCCCTTCTCTGAGGGTGGTACATCTCCACTGCCAGTTTCCTCCTGGTTGCTGTTTCCTGATGCAGCTGTGACCAGGGCTGCAATCAGGTCTGCCTTAGTCAGGTTTCCTTGCACCAGTACCCCAGCCTGGCACTTCTCAGACAGCTGGCTCCTTGCCAGCTTTCCGTACTCCTCTGCTGACATGCTGCCTGCTTTCCCTGACTAGCTAAGCTAACAAAAGAAATAATACAATTGTGATCTGAACTCTGAGCATTCACTGCATGACTGATTTAGAGTGCAAATCTCCTTCAGTGATCACTGTACACAGGCTACTGGAATTCACACTATCCACACCACTACAAGCCAATTAGCATTTGCCAACCAATTAATATGTGGTGTGGATATCCCACCACTGCCAAATAATTAATATGTGGTGTGGATATCCCACCAGTGACAAATAATTAATATGGGATGCCTGTGCACTTGCCCAGCAATCAAGGAGTCTCAATCCTCACGACCAACACCAATGATGGGCATCCATATAGGGAAAGGATAATAAATACACACACAGTAAAGTACAATTTCCCTTAAGAGCGCACAGATATCACAGTCAGTCTGTGGCTGGTTTCTCCCTTTCTCTCCCGGTCCCTAATAAGACTCCCCACTGGCACAGCTATAGAGTCCAGATCTCAGCCTAGTGGGCAAGCTAAATCCTCTAGAGCCCTCTCTGTCCAACCATTGCTTTGTGTCCCTACCCAAGAAGCTGACACACACACACACACACACACACACACACACACACACACACACACACACACACACACACACACACACACACACATGCACACACACACACTTTGAGATAAGAGTTTATATAACCACACAGACACTCCTGTGAAAGGCTGGCACAGGTTCTCCAGCTGTGCCCCTTTTCTCCCTGGTCTAAAAGGTAGTGCCAGCTGCCACCCACTAATATTTATCAGCTACCCAAAGGCCCTTAAAAGGGTGTCCAATTATTACTGTGCAATATTATTATCAAAATCGTAAGTCTAACCTAACAGTCAAGACTAATTTGGAGTGAGTTGATACAGCATCACTATATACATCCAATGTTCTCTTAGAGCTTAAATTATCTCTACACAAAACAGCCACAGTTGAAAGGTTTAAAAATATTTAATAATAAATAATAAAGCAAAGACAATAGTTCTTACTACACAGTGCTAGTCAAGAATTCAGAGATCACAGAGAAATACTTAAAATAATACCATACAAAAGCTCTAACAACAACACAGAAAAATGCTTAGTCTAATCTTCCTAATTCCTAGCTATTTCTAAGAGAAAACACAGTTCTAAAATAAACTTAGATAAAGAGCAAAGCAGTGCTGGTGATGGATGTTCTCAAGACAAAATGCTCTGAGCTCTCTGATTCTCTCTTTTTAAATTGATAACACAGAGGTGCTTCACATGACATCATTCTTCACACTTCTCTGGTGTTCCCAGGCTAACAGAAACTACATTTACATTCTTTACAACTGGTCAGAAACCAGACCAATAAAGGACATTTATACATGCAAATTCTAGCCATTAACTCTGGCCTTAAAACAATAGGCAGGATGCCTCCCTCTAGACCTATCAGCTCTGAATTTTAACATCAAAGACCATCATGAAATTATTGACTTAGCTTTCTTACAGCAGAGTGCACTGTTGTTACATTTTTGCAGTTCAATATCCAATGCAGTCTTTTCACATTTAAGTGAACAAGCCTACATTAATATTTACAAATGACAGAATTATCTACAAAATTCTATCTGACTAGGCTGGCAGCCTTGCCCTATCTTCACAGACAGTATGTACTATTTTGCCCTCATCCATTGCTTTGCCCTCAAAGAAATTCACTATGAATTAGGCATGACCTGATCTTGACAGAAATAAATTGGCTTGGATCCAGTGTCTGAAGACTTCCTATGTTATAGATTATTATTTCAATGATAATTCTTTCCATGGCTTTGCATGTGAGACTGGAAAGACTTATGGGTTACCCAGGTACATAGATGGCCTGTCTGTGTGCAGATGACACTTGCAGTTCCTCATTAAATTGGCACTAAGCCTGTCTGAAGGCTACTGTTAAGTAATGATTGTATTGATCCTGGTAAGATTTGTTTCATGCTATTATGGAGACATCCTGGGATATTATCAGGGACCACTGACACTGTGATTTTGGCCTTTGAGTGTACATGGAGGACCTGTTCCCTTTAGATAGTTAGGGGATTTTAGCTGATGGCATTTCCTGAAGTATATCGGGGGGGGTAAAATCGGAACTAAAATTGTCAGACAGTAGATTTGCCATATCTTCTGGCTCAGTATAGGTGGCTCTATTTACACTTGGTTCAGCACATTGTTGTATGTTTCCTTTAATTGTGTGGACATAGTTAAAGAATGCCTTGTGGCGGTCCTTGACTCAGGAGACTGTTTTTACCTGAAATGTGGCTTTGGTGGCCTTGATTAGCCCCCCTGAGGTGCTTGTTTTTATTGATGAGGGAGTTGTTACCCTGCTAGGTCTTTTTGCCATTATTTTCTTCCTTTTGTTATACACACTATTGATCCCGGGAATCCACCAGCATGGCTTGTTTTTGAGTTTGTCTTGTGCTTATGCCAGGTAGGTGAAGCTGTCTCTGTGGGCTCATTAACAGGACTGTATAGGATATTTGAGAACAGTTCTGCATAGGCAGCAGTGTTCCCAGGGATTGCAGGAACTAGAAATTTTGCTAAGGTGTCACTTAGTACGAAGTTTACCTTAGAATAATTCCTAAAATTCCAAGGTTAGCTGGATTCCCAGGTTTTATTTTTATTTCAGAGGAGACAGCTTTATGTCCTGAACTAAACAATGAGGACATGGCACTTGGGAGGGGGTGTAATGTTCTTCTAAACTTGCGAGGACCAGGACAATGATATTAACATCCTTAGTGGGCATGCATACTAGCTGGCTCAGGGTATTTGTGTTTATAAAACACCAGAATCTCTAGGTCTGCATGTCTGGGGTCATGTATCACTTCCAGTTTATAATGGGGTAGTTAAAGTCAGACATGAATATCATATTTGGCTGAATGCGATTGCATCTCCAGTACATTTAAGTATCCATTATAGATTTTTTGGCTCATAGAGGGGACTAATATAATGAGAAAAGAGCCTAACAATCCTGAAACTCCCAACCAACTAAAAATAATAATAAAACATATAATGTAGAAACAAACAGGATGCTACATTATAACCTAAGTAAAACTATGCACAAGAGTAAGGGGGTGGAGGGTGGGTGAGGCCACTGCAGCAATGAAGAGTTAGAACATCTACTGTTATGAGTACGTGCAAATTGCACAACTGTGCTGTGTTCATCATTCCCACTGTTACAGCAGCACTTAGGCTATATAGGTTAATTACCAAACCCTATTCAACCTGGGATGGGGGAGGATATAGATCCAGGAGCCCCAGGAGAATGGTCTTAGCAAAGTCGGACCTGGACCTAGAAAAGGAACCCAGTTTAAAATGATTTACAAAAGTATATACAGAGGACCATGCAGCTGCCTCTAGAATGCTTCTAAAATCCAGTGCTTTCCAATATGTCATCAAAGAAGTGGAATATGGATATTACCTGGATTGAAATTGCCATCATGGGAGTAACAAAAACCAATGGCTGAGAACAACCACCTAAAATTATTATGACACAGGGTTTCCTTTTTTGTCCCTTGATATGAAGTAAATAGTTGATAAACTTTTCTATAGGGCTTAGTTCTGTCACGATAGTACCTGAGGTGCCCATGCATGTTCAAAGTATGTAGAATCCTTATCCCTGTTTTTTAGGTTCTGGATTGAAAACTGGGAGATCAATAGCTTGATTCAAAGTAAACTCTGAAACCACTTTGCGTAAGAATGAAGAGTTGGCTCTTAAAAAAGACTCTGTCTGTGTTGAAAGTCATATAGGGTTCATCCACCAAGAAAGCTTGCTACTCAAGATATTCGTCTTGTAGATGCCACAGCAGTGATGAGTATGGTTTTCTAAGTCAAGAACCTTGAATCACCTTGACACACGTTCAAAGGGGAACAGTCAATCCCTCCATATAGTTAACATCTCAAGGGCAAACATCCTGTTTATGAGGAGGTCTCAGGTACAAAATTCCTTTCAGAAACTGTTTCACCACAAACAGAGAAAAGGACCATCTACTGGCAATTATGCTGAAATGGTCACAAACTGAACCTTTCTAGAAGAATAAGCAAGGCTTAGGAAAAGTAGCTCACAGAAATATGTGAGCACCAGTGGTACAAAATCCCTAATAAGGCCCTAGTTAATGATTAGGCACCAACTAGAAAAATGTTTCCATATACCAACACAGGATTTTCTAATAGCAGGCTTTTGTGCATCTCTTAGTACCTGCTGCATGTCCTTGTGAAATAAATGCTAAACAAAAGTCATTAAAATTGAATAATACAGGTAGTCAGTTGAAATTAATTAATATTGGGGTGTATCAAATTCCCCCTGTCTTGTGTGAGTAGATCCAGTCTTTGAAGCAGTTAGTGGTAATTGCCCTTGGCCATTTCCATAAGAACAGAGAACCAAAGTTGTCTGGACCAAAAGCGGGTAACCACAATGACTTTTGGGGATTCATTTGTATCTTCAGAACTGCCTTGGATATCAATGGAAAGGGTGGAAACACAGAAATGAACATTTCCTTCCAATGGAAAGAAATGCATCTATTTTCCAGGCTTGCTGGCAAAAAGACCTGGAACAAAACCTCACATGTCCCTTTTGAAAGGAAGCAAACAGATCTACTGAGATGTTCCCCACAACTGAATCATTTCTTGAAAGACCCTCTCATTCAATTTCCATTCATGAGTGTCTGTCCTAGTCCTGCTCAGCTTGTCTGCCACCATACAGAATTTATGATGCTGGGGGGCATTAAGGAATGCTGAAGAGCTAACGCCCTAGTCATCATTGCAAGACTGCATATGAGATATGATCTTGCTTGTTTATATACTATGATTGCGGCATTTTCTGTACTCACTTGAGGTACAGGAGTCCAAAAACAATGAAAAGACTGGCATGGGTCACAGCAAACATCTCCTATAAGCGTATGTGCTTTGTTCTTTTTTGAAGGGTTCTGCAGGCCTTACACTTTTACCCCTTTGTTAACTATTCCACAAGCATACTTAAGTGTGTCTCTGGTGAGATATTGGTTTGGGGTCAGACAAGAGAAGGTAAGACGTGGATTCAGTTGACTTTGTTGTCTCATCCAATGCAGTTCCTACACATGCACAGACACACACACACACACACACACACACACACACACACACACACATATATATATATATATATATATATATATATATATTTTTTTTTTTTTTGTTAAGCACAAAACTGGAATGTAATACTCTAGAGAATGCAAATGCTGGATCCATGTGTTTTTTTGTTTTTAGAAACTATTGCACCTTTCTCATGTATAATCTGGCTAGAGGTATCCTGAGAATTATAGAAGTCATGAACCCTAGGATACTCTGAAATTCTCTTGCAAAAGTCTGAAACTGATTGGAGACATTCAGGAAAAATTCTACATAAACAAAGGGAAAGGAAGAAAGAATGAAATAAAGAAAGTTAGATCAACTTTCTGCTGTGTTAAAAGTTGTTTTAAAGAGAGTAATCTAGAAGGCATCCTAGAAACACACTCCTGTGAGATGGAATCATGGAGGATTTTGCAACATTTATCTGGAAGCCCAGAGACATTAGAAGATACATAACCCATGTTAATAGCTTTTGACATCGGTATACAAATTTTGCAAAGATAAGTTATCTAAAAATGAAAGTTGTGAATGCCATTCAGTCTGCAATAAGCTATAACCATAGCAAGACATTTTATGAATACCCTTGGAATTCTAGATAAACTAAATGATAATGCAGAGAACTGATAATGTGACCCAAAAACAGAGAAACATAGACATTTCCTGAAGTCTATGGTCATCTTTTAGGTCTAGAGCTACCAAGTAGGTCGTGAAGAATGAGGGGTAACAGGTTTTGTAAATTCAACATTTTGAACTTTGAAATTTTTATGTACAAATTTAGAAAAGAAAGATCTCATACTGGATTCCAAGAGGTTTCTTTCTTTGGCAGCACAAAAATTGTGGTGTAGAAGTCTTTGCACCTTTCACTTAAAGGCAGTCATTATATAACACCCTGGATATGAAAAGACTGAAAAACCAGAAGAATTACTTCTGTTTGGTTCATAAGGTGGGTATTTCCATGAAAGAAGGCTTTTGTATCCAGGGATGTGTAACCCTCCTGCACCACATTTAACAACTAGGAATAAAAAAATATATATTTTGCCAAAGTAAAATGTTAATGGACATGTTTTGGGACAGATTTATAAAGATATTGACCAGGGGATAGGACAGCTTGTAAGGAATGCTGACGTAGTCATTCTGGTGCTGCTGGTCTGTCCCTTTTTTCTATAAAGATCACTGTTTTTTGTTGTTGTTACTCTCCATCCCTCTATTGCATTTTGCTTGCTGATGTGTGTGTGTGTGTGTGTGTGTGTGTGTGTGTGTGTGTGTGTGTGTGTGTGTGTGTGTGTGTGTGTGTGTGTGTGTGTAAGGAGGCCTATAGGACTTGTATTGGGGCACAATAAATATCTTAGAAACTCCCTGAATTAATTTCTCTGTTTCGTCATAATGTTTGAGAACCTGGGTAGCAGAAGAAACAAGCAATACCACCTTATCTAAAGAGCTGAATCAAAGAATTCAGACTTTACTTAGTCAACAAACTCTGGATAATGTACCCAAGGATATCTTCTTAAAACTTTAACAGTACCAGTATCCCTAAACACAGTATTTGCACAATCCTATACACTCTTCAAATCATGTTTAGATACTTGGGAAAGGGAAGAAAGCTTGATTCAACAAAGAACTTTCTTCTGTTGAAAGAGTGGAAGCAAATTGCCTCAGACTGACCACATGACAGAGCAAGATTTTCACATTAGTTTGGTAATTCTGAAATCTGAAGGCTAAAGTGGAAGAAAATATTTTCTTACCTATAAGATCCAACATTTTACTTTCATTATCAACAGGTAAAAAAGCTGACTTTGAGGACCAGCCTTTTGCTAGTAGGGTTGCAGTTGAAATCTCAGCTGGACTGATGTGAGAAAATGGATTTATTAGCCTGAGGTAGCTTATGCAACTTATTTGTTTTTTAAGGACTGATGGCTTGGTATCTGTGTGAGTACAGGTAGCATTCAATGCATGCTTCAGGCCTACTAGTATAAGAGGGATGTGAGAGGAATATGCTATATTCATTTGTAATATAGTATCTCATCAATTCAGGAGGAAAATCTTTTTCTTCCCATAAAAATACATCACTCATCCAGGAAATGGTCTGATTAAAAGAAAATTCCTCCACACAAGGATAAAAATTAAACTTTTTCTCATAAAAACAGTTGATCTTGGTAATCTGCAATAGAAGTCTTATCTCTGTCAAAATCAGAATCAGACCGTTTCTTCAATTTATAGGAATGCCCATCTGTAAAGTCTTTTGTGTACCAGGATTTATTGCTTGTAATGCCTGTACAGTGAAAATAAAGAATAACTTTATCTGAAGAACACTGTTTAATTTTTTTTGTTTTTTTTTCTTAACAGGAGTTCAAGCAGAAGACAGCAGACTCAAAAGGGGGGTGTCTGTCCTGCCTAATAGTCTCTTCCTCTGGAAACTCAAAGAAGAATATCCTGGAGTGTTTCCCAGACCTGGAGAAGATGGTTCTACCATGCCCATATTGGATACTGGAATAGCTGAAGAGAATGTAGCTGACCCCCAGTTCATGCTGACTGAAAGGACTACAACAGCAGGAGAGGTAAGTCAGTGGTCTGAGAAATAACTAATGGCCACTGCAGATTCACCCACAATCAGCTGAGGTGTGGACTGAATCCATGACAATGGCAAGGACTCCTTGGTAAATGATTCTTTCATTCTATTTAGGTACTGCAGGAAAAGAACTAGATGGACCAGAGTGAGTGTCATGGTGTAACCAGAGAAGAACCAACAAAAGCTGTCAGAGAAACTACAGCAAGTCACTTAGAAAGCAAGTTGTCACTGTGTATTAGCAAGCAGCACACTTACACTCACAACACTTTCCCCAGTCCCTTAGGTTATAAAAACTAAAAGTAAAATAGAATTCAACCTCAATACTATTTTACCGTTTGCATACACAATGACAGAATTAAAAAGGCAGGTAGATTGTCACAAAGTGAGCATAGGCATTATACTGACATACAAGTTCCCACTTGTCCATCCATAAACTTTTCTGTCCTACAAGACTCAATGTTTGTACAAGCATTAAACAATTTTTTACACAAAATGAACACTAAATAGCTTAATAAACATTCTTAACTAAAAATAGTGGTCCCTGACAAGAAACTTCTGATAAAGGGGAGATAATGTTTTAAGTTCAAAGATACATTAAATGCTAATTTTCTTAAAATGACAATAATTTCTGAGTGTAGGGGTTCCCCAGTGGGAACTGTTAGAACAATTAGGCTAGAATGTAATACTTTATATTATTAGCAATGCTTTTGTCTGTGGGTGAGAATATGCTGGCTCAAAACGTATTTGCCCTTCTTTCAATATCCTATTGTTTTAGGTTACAATAAAACTAAAATTAAGAGTTAACATGCACCAAGTTGAATTTTGTATAAAAACAGAATTTATTAGCACATACAAAATAAATTAACTTAATTTTCAGTAGGCATCAAGCAATAAAACTTAACTTGCTATACAGCATGTAAGTCAGAAAAAACATCAAATTACTTACAGTGGTTCCTGGTAGAATGGTAAGGCATGCAACTTACCAAGTGGTCAATCAAATTTGAGCCCAGGCTTAAAGCCTTTTGATACTCAATGGTCAGTGTGAAATTGCATTTTTTGTCAGCTCTCTCTGTTTCTGTCTCTCTCTCTCTCTCTCTCAATGTCTTTGGGGAAATCCAGAAAACAGGTGATACCTCCTGGCACTTGGATGCTGGCTTCTCCTGTAGATTAAAGTCCAGGCCATTTGTAGGGAGTCCATTTAAGTACCTGCTTGGCACACTCCACTTTTCCCTCACTGAGAATGGATCTACCTTTTTGAATCTGACAGTCCCAGAATTGGCAAGATGCAATATCACAGTCTTTAGTTCCTTTTCCAGAGTGTAGAAAGCTATGTCAGTCCTTCAGTAGAGCCCTTTTGGTGCCTGTCAGCAAACAGTAGGCAAGTAAAACTGGAATAAGAAGACAAATATCTGAAAGTGTGAAGCCTGACATCTTTGTCTGACTGCTCCAAAGTCTGACGGAACCAAAATGACTCAGAGTATCTGAGACACAATGACTGGTTCAAAATAAATAACTGAGTTCAGTTTCACTGTGATATGTATCTTTTCCATGACAGAGGAGTTTGGAATTTTTTTTCTGTCTCTGCAGTTGGTGAAGTCCAGCCTTTGCCTTAGCAGTTTATTCTACCACACTACATTATCTATTTGATTAACACATCTTGAAAGAGGAGATAATTACAGAGATCACTTTCCTTACATCCTGTGAGTTTAGCATTCTTTCTGACCTCTTGACACTTTAATATCCAAGAAGCAGAAAGGCATATAGTTTTGTGTATCAGCTCAGTGGTTTTATGTGATTTTGCCATCTTTTTGACTATGTAGAAGATAGGATACTCAGTTTAGGTTTTAGGCAAATGGATTTCATGCTTATGTTGCATATTTGCTTCTGAACATTTCAGTGGTCTCTTTTGTAGGAAACCAAGCTTTAATTGCTTGTTTTTTGCTGTAGCGAGGATGCATCTTTTAAATGTCCTAGATTTTTCAGTATTTTTGTAACATGATATGCCAGGAAACCACAAGAGTAATGCGCAGCCATATTATGAAAGCAGAACTGATACATGCAATCAAGACACAGTGAGAAAGACACTAATCATGCAATATTCTGTGGCATCAACAGCAATAACAGATATAGTGACAACCACGGCTAACAATATCAGTAATACATGCATTCATTTTCCTTTTATTCAATGCATATATTCTTATAGGACTTAATTGCCAAGATGAAGCTCTTTGCTGATTGCTTAGCCTGTGAAGTCCAAATAATGCTTCTTCCACTTAGAAATATCTAGTTATTGTTTACCTAATATAAACATTTAAAAGCAGTTGGTTATAAACCTGATAACAAGTCTTAAAATATACTCATCGATGTTTAACACAACCTTTTTGAGTAAAATGTATGAGACCAGTGAATCCTTGTGCAATATTAAACTTAGGTAGTGGCAGATACATACTTTCACCTGTGTTAATGGAACAGCATGATTCAAATGAAAAGATGTGCAGAGCTGTAGAATTAACAGAGAATATTACGGTATGTCTAAGCAAATGTGAAACAGTCTTTAGATGGAACATGGGCAATATTATTTTAAATTGATTATATCTTGGCAAAATTCAAAAGTATAAATGCACATAATATGATGTGCTAATATTAAATGCTCATGTGCATTTATAATACTTGTTCAATCAGATTTTATTTATCTGACTTCCATAGATGGAGTTTTTATTGGACTACTTATTGTTATGATATACAAAATCAGCTAATAAAAAGGGACTCAGAAAAATGCAGCTGATATATATATATATATATATATATATATATATATATATATATATATATATATATATAATATATATATATATATATATATATATATATATATATATATATATACATGTCAAGCACAAAACAATGCTGAAATTTGGGCACTAGGAGACAAGGCAGGGAAAACAAAAAACAAACAAAAAAAACCCCAAAAAACTTCAACTGACATTATACTGTTAGTGTAGAATTCTCAAGGCCAACTATGCTGATGTCTGTAATAAGTAAATATGATGACATTGCATTACCTATGAGCTAAGTTATTAACTTTTATTAAAATCAACATGCAACAACATTTGCTATCATAATTACATATCAAGGCATCAATACATTACTGATTCGTAATAAACTCATTATTAAATGGGTATTCCTTTGAAATTAATATTCAAAAGTCAGCACATTTTCAAATCTATTGTTCTGTGTTATAACTAATTTCAGAAACCAATCGATGTGCATATGTGCCTCTGTCAGGAAACAGCATCAATTCTAACAGAGCTGAGATGGTGTAAAGGGAAAATACAGAAGTAAATGTAAAAGTGATGTGCGCATTTCAAACTGCTGCACAGAGACTGAATTATGCAATATGCTCGACTAATGTTATAATGTGCCACTCAAAAGGAGTACAGTGATATATGCTTCAATAAACAGTAGCACTTAGTCAAGAGACCAAAATGTAACTGTCAACTTTGTGATCAATAAATGTGCAATACAGGATATGCAAGACCACATTTTGCTACAATGTGAATAATAGTCAAACCTGTGCCTTCAGTGCCTCTCTTACTTATTTTATGAGTAGGCCTTAATGTAAACATGCAAATATGTGTGCACATGTATATGGCAAACATCACATATACACATCCACAGAAATCAGGCAGCAAGCCCAAGAAACGATAATTATCACACCTTTGCCTTTTTGCTGTTCTTATGCTTTTCCTTCTGAACTTATGAAAGCTATCATGTTTATGAAGTTAGTTTCCCAATAGATTAATTTCCATTAGTGGAATAACTGATGCTAGACACTGTTGCCCCACCACTCTGTAAATCCCTGCAACGTGCTAATAATCATATTTCCCTAGTTCTGCTGAATACAAATGAATGATACAGTGTATATCACTATGGGTTCAAAGAAAGGTTAGCTCCCATATCTGCACGTGTAGTGATTACTAATTTATGTAAAAAAAAAAAAGTGTAGCAATGTCATTCTCTTTTTACAAGAATTGCATAGTTTACATATATAATGATAGACAACATCATACCATAATGCAACAATGACTTACAGCAGTAACAGCCCATTGCCTGCAAGCGGAAGTCATCAAGGGGGCAGATACAGGTGAGCACTCCTTATTTAACGGAAGTGCTGCTGTACTTGCCTGCAGAATCTGTCAGCAGGCACATTGCTGGGATGAAGATGAAGCCAGCTGTCATAGACCATGCAGGTGAGAGGCTGTAGGTTATGGTGAATGCTTATTGGCTGTACAGTGGCCGTTTGCCAGGTTTCACCTCTTTGCGAAACATTCGGATCCAAAAGGTACCCCAGTTCCTCTGGGAGTCCAACTAATTGGCAAAGACTAGCATTATCAGTTTTGGCAAATTCTTGGGCCACTAACACAAGGAAAGCTTACTCTTCAGGTTTTCAAGACATTGTACAGGCCATGGGGAGTACAGTTGTGGCTACAATTTTTAGTGGCTAGGTCCCCAGTGGGGGATTCATCTAAAACTCTTGAAATACACCTGGCTGCTTTAGAATGGTTGGAGTGTTTTGGGGACCTTCAGGCTGTGTCATGACATTGAGTTATGGAGAGGATAATTAAGGGCCTAGAGAACATTGCAGGGACCTTCCCATGATTCCAGAAAACCTATTGGGAGACAAATGCTTCCCTTACTATTCAAGGTCTTTACAGGATCATATGTGAATTTCACTTGTTTGTCTCTATAGCCACTTTGTTCACCTCTTTGAAAGCAGGTACATTCTGGGCCAATAAACTTCTCCATTGCCTTTGTTGGGAGGATTGTTGGAAGGATCTTGTCATCCTCAGGGAGTTTATCATGATTTGGCTGAAAAAACTCCAAGACTGATCAAGCTGATAAAGGTCAGCTTGTGTGCCTGGACAAAACCAGTGGGCTAGTCACTAGCCCCATGCATTGGGTTAGTTTGCTATTTAATATTACCCCCTTAGAGAAAAGGTCAGGCTTATTTTTTGTGTGGGCCTTCGGTAAGTCTTTTAACCTATCAGAGATTAATGCCTTTCTTAGGCAGGCCTTGGCAGGGAAAGGAATTCACCCACAAGGATAGTCCTCCAATTCCTTTCTGATAGGTCATACCTCAGACTTGGCCATGTAAGGGCAATCTATGTAGATCATTCAAAGAATGGGATGGTGGGTCTCTGGTCATGCAAGTTATTTTGATAGTAATCGGTGGGCTGTTCATTCTTTTGGTTTCCTTGGTCTTAGTTGGTTTAAATTTTGGGAAATACAGAGTAAGAGTACAATGGAAGAAGCTTTGCCCACCATTATGATAATTCAATTCAGAAGAAATGATCTTGGTCAAGCCCCTAAGAAGATATTGTTGGCCATAATCTTATATGATATGGAACACTTGCAGTAGCTATATCTGAAGGTAGCTTTCTTCTGGTCTACCATTATCCCTAGATTGTATTGAAAGGGCACTAGTGAGCTTATTGCTATTGACAGAGCAAGGGGTTTTATCAAGCACAGAGTCAAGCGGGCTGCTAGCCAAACTGGTTTTCAGGTCATTGAGAATAGCGATATTGATAGACTGGAGCCTGAGTTCTATAATTTGGACAATGTTTATTTAAATAACATTGGTTTTGATTTGTTTAATTTGGATATGGTTGTTGCTATTTAAAAATTTTCAAAGTTTAACTTGTCTTTTTTCATAACCCAGAAGTTATTTGCAAGGCCATTGATTTGTGTAGGAACAACATGGCATGCTGGTTTGGCGGCAGCCTTACGGCTTCACCCCCTTGTGTTCCCCCTGTTCTTTTACAGCAGCCTCAGCTCTCCTCAGGTTGGACCCAGATTTGACCAGTGGCCACATCAAGGGGTATATGGCTTTTAAGTATGAGTTAAATGGGTTTGCCAACAATCCTGAGGTAGCCAAGAATCTGCATCCAGTTTTCTTTGAGGTGGCAGCCAGAACAGGTATGTGTACGCCAACCAGCTTAAGGTAATGGCTTGATGGTATTTGTGGTTATGTTGCATATGAGTTACTTATGGCATCACTATTGGTTGCCCTTGTTTGCTATATAATAAAAGGTCACAAAGCCAATACAGTGTTTTATGACTTGGCTTAGTGGACAACTATTCAATTCCATATGTGTATAAAGGCACTCATAAGACATGTTGAGCATTTCATACAAGATATTATGTAATTAAATCATTTTTCAGATGAAATATAAAAATGAGTACACATCTGCCTGGATTAATGATAACTCAGGTGGATGTAAAAGATTTCATGGCACTTGTCAAAGTGAGTTGGGGAAGTTCCCTGGTGCAGTGGCTAAATATCCTCTATTCTGAAAGAACACCACCTCGAGTCTCCCATGAAAAGAGGCAACTGGCCTAGTGCAACTAACCTGATCAACAAAGTGTAAATAAATAAAATAAATAAAGGGCAGGATTCATGAATCCTCCGTGTAAGACTTAATAAGTCTTACACAGAGGCTGCAGTTGAACAGTATGACATCAGCGAGCCATGAATATTCAGGAGGGCACGCTGACTCATCAGTAACTCTTACACAGACTGAGTATGAAAGCAGGGGCGTGTCCAACTGCTGAGCACTCTAAATGTTCATGCCCCTGCAAGTTGTTACAAAGCACAATGTCAGCACACAAGAGCAAGGTCGCTCAAATGTACTTGCACCCAACAGCACACTCCCTGACACTGGAAACCCCAATCAAAGTTATAAAACGTAAAATACTAATTTTTATTTTTAATCCACGATATAGCTGCCCACATACCTCTCAACCTCTTAGAATAAGAAATCTGGACAATGCCATTAAAAAACTGGTACAAATAGGGGCATTTTTAAATATTGCTCTTACAAATTAGAAAGTTGATAGAATAACAGGTTTTGCATTAGTAAGCATGTTCTGTATGATATGAAGTCTAAAACTCAAATGTCTGTCATTATTTTCTAACTTCAATCTTTAATAATTTGCCAGAAAGCCACAATTTTATGAAAAATGGACCAAAAATATAAGGCAAAAATTTGGGCATTCTGCGAAAATCTGTACAGTTGAGAGGTATGCCTGTATTTGCGCGTGTGTGTGCGGGTGTGCCCATTCCCTAACCACAGTTAGCAATTGTCACAGCGAATAGTATATAAGAACTAATTATTCAATTTCTGTCAAGTAGCCATAGTGTAATGGTAGAGCATTAGCCCAAAGAGTAGGCGTTTATGGCTTGAGTCTCACCACTACTCTTCTTATTTTTTTTATGTTCCAAATCAGTATATGAAATAATACCTGACATATATGATTAAAATATTATAAAAAGCAGTGAAATGGCCAATTTATTATTGAAGAAAATATATATTTTAAAGGCTCCAGATTTAAGCAGTGCTTTACCCAGCTAAATAGGGTTGCCCAAAGTTTAGCAGCACTTTATCCAGTGCAATGTGTTTGTGCGGACGTGCGCACCGTGCCAACCAGGGCACTGTAGGGACACATATCCTACACAAGGGTATCATACAGACAGATGCCTGTCATCTGATACATGCTGTATAGCAGTAAGCCGACTATGTCTGACATATACCCCAGGCATATACCTTCACTCACACTATTGTTAAGTAACTGTCATGAGTGTGTGTGGCACAGATGACCCTGGCCACGGATCACAACAGTGGATGGCCCTGTCACATACATATGTGACCTACGATCTGAGAAACAGCGGCACAACCTGTCAATGGCAACAAATATATTCATGTAGTATGCAGGCTTCACACCTATGTACTGATTAAGGGAACATGTACACATATATATTTGCCACGCAGATACCTGATATGTGCAATGCACTTACTGTTGTAATCATAATATGTCATAACATAGTAAAAGCAAAACCCACACTGCATTGTCCAAGAGCGACACACACAAAATTAGCACTTACAGGATTCAAACCCCTACTTAAGTATGTTATGACACTAGAGAGAGACACATTAGCACAGCATGCTATTTGCTTTATTGGGTGGCTTTCTTACTCCGTCTGTATTTCTAGGGTGGTGACATCATCAGTCTTTCCAAAGAGGAATATACATCTTTAGTGTGTGTTTTCCCAGTCTTCAAAAAGGCCACTCCTTTCAAAGAGAATTGCACGCACACACACTTAGCGTGTACAGGATTTAAACCCCTACCTAACTATATTATGACACTAAAGGGAGATACAGTAGCACAGCGCGCTATTTGCTTTATTGGGTGGTTTCAATTCTCCGTCTGTATTTCTAGGGTGGTGACATCATCACTCTTTCCAAAGAGGAATATACATCTTTAGTGTGTTTTCCCAGTCTTCAAAAAGCCCACTCTTTTCAATGCACACACACAGTTAGCGCGTGCAGGATTCAAACACCTACCTAAGTACATCATGACACTAGAGAAAGATGCATTAGCACAGCGTGCTATTTGCTTTACTGGGTGGTTTCGCTTCTCCGTCTGTATTTCTAGGTTGTTGACATCATCACTCTTTCCAAAGAGGAATATACATCTTTAGTGTGTTTTCCCAGTCTTCAAAAAGCCCACTCTTTTCAAACAGAATTGCACACGCACAGTTAGCGCTTACAGGATTCAAACCCCTATCTACATGAAACATGCATTAACACAGTGCGCTATATACTTTACTGGGCATTTTTCTACACCTGCTATACTTGTAGGATGCTGACATCACCAGACTTTCCAAAGAAGAATGTAGCTCCATCTACAAAAAGGCCACTCCTCTCAAAGGATGTGACACACATACAGCATTTGTAGGTTTCAAACCCCTACCTAACTATGTTGTGATACTACAGAGACAGACATTAACATGGTGTGCTATATGCTTTACTAGGCATTTGTCTCCACCTGCTATACTGGTAGAATGCTGACATCACCAGACTTTCCAAAGAAGAATGTAGCTCCATCTACAAAAAGGCCACTCCTTTCAAAGGATGTAATGCACATACACACATTCAGCATTTGCAGGTTTCAAACCCCTACCTAAGTATGTTATGATACTACAAAGACAGGCATTAACAAGGCATGCTATATGCTTTAGTGGGCATTTGTCTACACCTGCTATACTTGTAGGATGCTGACATCACCAGACTTTCCAAAGTAGAATGCAACTCCTTCATTGTGTCTACAAAAAGGCCACTACTCTCAAAGGATGTGACACACATACACAACACGCCCCCATATACACCCACAATTTGCAGGTTTCAAACCCCTACTTAGCTATGTTATGATACTGCAGAGACAAGCATTAACACGGCATGCTATATGTTTTACTGGGCATTTGTCTCCACCTGCTATACTTGTAGGATGCTGACATCACCAGACTTTCCAAAGAAGAATGTAGCTCTGTCTACAGTCTACAAAAAGGCCACTCCTCTCAAAGGATGTGACACACATACACACTCACACACATTCAGCATTGGCAGGTTTCAAACCCCTACTTATTTATGTTATGATACTACAAAGACAGCCATTAACACGGCGCACTATATGCTTCACTGCGTGTTTCCTTTTCACCTGCCACATTTGTAGGTTGCAGATATCTTCGGACTGGTCATAGTAATGTCTGTAGTTATTGCAGGAATGAGCCATGTGTGTTGGAAGGTGTACAATAGCTCTGTGTGAGTCAGCTGGACAGGTGTATGGATGATTGTATGTTTGGCCATGGGATATCTTCTGTGTCCCTGCTACACAGATGCACAATGGACTGTACATATATGGGATATCTTGTGTGACCTACTTTTCGCATGCACAGTATTCAAATTGGACATGTTGCACATGCCAGACACACTCTGTCTAGGTGTGTACATGCCCTAGAGCAGATAGCCTAGGATCAGACTCTGCACCTATGATAATGTTCAGGATTCACACCTGTTTATTGATGATACCTTTGCAGGTGTTTATTGTCTTCGTTTCCCCACTTTCTATGAACAACTTAGGTATCTGCAGCAAAGATGTGATTATGACAGGGTTCAACTATATTGTATATGTGTCTATTGTCATATAGCTGTGTGCACAGGCTAGATTGCTGGATAGTGTGTGGTTCCTGGGTTGACACCTGTAACTGCCTGATAGGTATGGACCATTGCTATACTCTGACATGGCCTATGTGTGTGAGCATGCCCAGTGTAACCTTTCAGAATGTTGCTGACTGAGTTCCACTACCATAGTTGATTTATTCAACGTTTTACCTGTAGCTAAAAGGCTTGTAGTCTGCTCATCTGCAAAATAAAACACCCTTGTCAGTCTCGAACCTCAGACCTTGGACACACTAGAGTGCATAAATTATTACTAAGCCACAGCAGATATAACATAATTTGATGCTGTAATAAATATATCATTCCTTACAATGAAGGAATGTAAAGGAATAATAGAAAGGCCATTAGACAAAGCCTGTTCTGTGAATCCTTAACAGCCAGTGTTGTGGAATTGCATTACATGACAGTGATAAGAGAAGCAGTCATTCTAGCAAACAATAACGTTACAGAGGCACTTTACAAACCACACACAGTATCAGGGCACTACAAACACTAGCATATCTGAGTGAGGCAGACACCATAGCTCTTAAATATGTTCTATGCAAGTTCATGATTGTGCAATGTATGTTAGCTGTGTCAGTCTCACTCCCTCTAGAAAGTATTGCCGTCATGTATAGAGGTGGGGTATTACACAATGAATACTGACATTAATAACAGTAGACACTGCTTGCAACTGCAGCCACTAACATTTTTTTGTCAGTTAAGCTTTTTAAGTTTTCACTTCTCTTAGTTAACTCCAGTGTTGCAGTGTCTCTTGACAGAAACATAATGGGCTGTTGTTTTCAGAGTTTTAAGTGCTGGGCTGGGCTGGGTTTGTGTACTGCCTGTGTGATTGCCTGATTCTGATTATTTCCATCAGCTAGCTCTGCTGACTCTCCCTAGTTAACTTCCTACTGTTTGTTGTGCTTCCTTTTCCCTTTCCATTCTTTTAGGGGGGCGGACACAGTGTGCACCTTCTATTTCTTGACTTTAGCTAGGATACCTACTGACACACCTCTTCCAGTGATGAGCAACTGACAGCTAACACATGCCACTCTGCTCCAATGAGATTAGCTTCTTTCATACATACCCCCTCATGATGTCACCTATATCCTACTCTGTTACTCCCCTTATCCTAGTCTTACACTCCACTGACTGTGCTCATTTGCTATGTAGACTTGGGATTCACTATCCTTACCCTCATTTGCATAGGATTGCCTACTAATGCTTGGTTACATTTCTTAGACTGGGTTCCCCCCTTAGCAACCCCTACTTGGTAGCCATGTTGTCTTCAGCCTGCCATTGCCTTGCATTGTACATTACAAATTCACATAAAATCCACATTTGTGGATTTTTATTATTAGTTTTCTGTTTTTTAGAGCACAGTCCTTTAGTGCAGTGCTGCGCTACGCTTAAACATCGGAAATCAGAAAAAAAAAAATTAATTAATTTTTTTTCATTTTACATCAGGAAACATTGCCAATGGCCATATATTTGGCCATTGGTATGCTTCCTCTACTGGATGCAACCTTTATTTCGAGCTGTCATGGCTCCGTTTTGCTATTTGCAGAATGGTACTCCGTTGTCAACTGAGTACATTTCTGCAGATAACACTACTCTTACTCGGACAGGTTTGGGTTTCCTGAATCTAAAATCTACCTCATTTGCATGCCTTTCTGCTGCAATTGAGGTAATTTGCATGTCCCAGCCCTGTCCGTGTAAGAGATGTGTTAGGAGCTCTCTTGCACACCCCTGCAGGTTGTTCCTGGATCACTCGTCGGACATGATGGCTGCATGGAGTCTTACTCTACTCTTAGACTCCGTGCAAGCCATCGTGAATCCAGCCCAAAGTCATTAAATCACATTTGTCATTTCAGCTTATTTATATATAAATATTGTGACCCCCCCTCAAACCATTTATCTGTAAAATAATAGAATGCAGGCAAATCTAAGATTGAAGTCAATGAACATTCACAGGCACTCCAGAGAATTCACAAACCTGTCTTGTAGCAGATGATTCACGTATATCAGACTACTAAACACCTTGTGCTTTTAAACAAGTTAACAATCCATGTTCTTCAAAGTAAACATTCAAGTTACTGTCAGCATTCCAAAATGAGTGACATCAAATCATAAAACAAAAGAACTTAACGCATGTAAAGGTGATGTCTCAGGAAAAACGTGTGATGAGTTTTCATAGGTCCATCAACATTAAAAAAGTCACTATCACCCGCATTTATGGTATGTCATTCTCTGCCGCAATTCACTCAACTAATTAAACCTAAAATCAGTATCTATTTAGCATGTTCTAGAAGAAGTGTGTCAGAAATAAACAAATCTACAATCATTACGTAAAATCCTATTATGCAAGAGACATCTGAATAATCAACCTGTCTATGAAACTGATAAAATCATTTATCACTAACATACACTACGTAAAAGGATCACTCAGAAAATAATTTTCGATTTATTCTCCACTAAGTCTGTTTAAATTAAAATACAGCTGAACATTAATCCCAAAAAATAGAGATTAACATTTTTCTTACATCTTTTTTTTTTATGTAATTATTTGTGTAATAAAATTACTGAAACCTTAAAACAATGCATTGCTATCTATTTCCTGAATGAGATTATGGGCCGGATTCACAATGGCTTGCACGGAGTCTAAGAGTAGAGTAAGACTCCATGCAGCCATCATGTCCGACGAGCGATCCAGGAACAGCCTGCAGGGGCGTGCAAGAGAGCTCCTAAAAAGGCTCTTACACGGACAGGGCTGGGATATGCAAATTACCTCAATTGCAGGTGAAAGGCATGCAAATGAGGTAGATTTGCTATTCAGGAAACCCAAATCTGTCCGAGTAAGAGCAGTGTTATTTGCAGAAATGTACTCAGTTGACAACTGAGTAACATTCTGCAAATAGCAAAACGGAGCCATGACAGCTCCAAATAAAGGTTGCATCCAGTGCAGGAAGCATGCCAATGGCCAAATATACGGCCATTGGAAATGTTTCCTGATGCAATATGAAAAAACATAATAATTATTTTTTTTCTCCGATTTCCGAAGTTTAAGCGTAGCGCAGCACCTCGCAAACGGGCTGCACTCTAAAACCCAGAAAACTAAAAATTAAAACCCACAAATGTGGATCTTATTTAAATTTTTAATGTACAATGCAAGGGAATGGCAGGCTGAAGACAACATAGTCACCGAGTAGAGGTTGCTAAGGGGTGAAGCTCAGTATGAGATGTAACCAAGCATTAGTAGGCAATCCTATGTAAATGAGGGTTAGGATAGTGAATCGCAAGTTTAAATAGCAAATGAGCACAGTCAGTGGAGTGTAGGAGTAGGATAAGGGGAGCAACAGAGTAGAAGATAGGTGACATCACGAGGGGGGTATGTATGAAAGAAGTGAAGCTCATTGGAGCAGAGTGGCATGTGTCAGCTGTCATTTACACATCATGGAAAGAGGTGTGTCAACAGGTAGGCTAGGGAAAGGCAAGAAATGGAAGGTGTATGCCATGGATAACACCAAAGTTTCTTGCTGAGCGGGTATGCGTGCATGTGCGCGCCTGTAAACCCGAGTAAGACAGAGTGTGCGTGTGTAAGCATGAGTGCGCGCATTTAAGCTGGAATAAGCATGTATAAGGCTGATTAAAGGGTTGTAAGCGTGTTTGCACTGGTGTGCACGCATTTTAACCCGAATAAGCAAGTTTTAGTCTATGTAAGCATGTGTGCATGCGTGTTAGCTGGTGTGCACGTGTTTGCGCTTCTGTGCATGGCGCTTCACCCTGAGGAAACAGAAAGGAAAAAGGAAGCACAACAAATAGTAGGAAGCTACCAGGGAGTACTAGCAGAGCTAGCAGGTGAAAACAATCAGAATCAGGCAATTACACAGGCAGTACACTAGCCCAGCCCAGCCTACCGCTTAAAATTCTACAAACAACAGTCCATTATGTTTCTCACAACAGACACTGCAGTGAGCTAGTAGAAGTGAAAACTGAAAAAGCTTTACCAAGACAAAGAAATGTTAGGGGCTGCCATTGCTGTTATAAGGCGACATATGCAACATGCTGAGGGTGGTGACAATGGAAATGCTGCTGGACAACCCACAGTGAGGAGACGGAGAAGAGTGTACAGGCCCAGGGTAACCTAACAGGGGTTACATGAGCTGGAGATAGTGGAGTGCTATAGAGTGGACAGAGACCTCCTGCAGCAAATTGTTGAGCTGTACAGGCCACGCCTCATACACAGAACCAACAGAGGGGAACCCATCTCAGTGGAAACCAAGGTATGTGTTGGCCTAAGAATATTAGCAACAGGTACCTTCCACAGACTAACTGGTGATATGATGGGGATATCACAGGCATCAGCATCCAGGGTATTGCACCAGTTCCTGGATGCCATGTCAGCACATGTCGGTGGTTATGTATATTTCCCCAATTCCCATGAGGTATTGGCCAGCAATATGCATCTCTTCCAGCAAATAGCGGAATACCCTGAGGTAGTGGGTGCAATAGACTGCACGCACATACATGTCAAAGCACCAGCCGGCGAGCGGGGTAGGGTCTACTTAAACCGCAAGGGCTTCCCCTCCATCAACTGCCAGGTCATGTGTGATGCCCAGGGTATAATACTGAATGTGTGTGCAGGCTGCTCTGGAAGCTACCATGATTCCCATATCTGGAATCTGATGCAGCTGTACCAGACATTTGCCAGTGGGGACATCCCACATGGTCACCTAGTGGGGGATGCTGGCTATGCACTGGAGCCGTGGCTGATGACACCCATCAGAAATGCACAAATAGGAATGCCATAATGAGGCACACGCACAAACACGTAATGTAATAGAGCATGTGTTTGGGCTGCTCAAGTCACGGTTCTGGTGCCTGGACACATCTGGTGGAGCCTTGCAGTACTCGCCAACTCCATGTACCCAAATTGTCATGGTATGTGCTATGCTACATAATATGATCCTGCAAAAACAGCTGCAGCAGGACCAGCATAGGCCTGGGCCAAACAGCCCCTCACCATTGCCAAGGCCATCACAGGCAGAGAGTGAATCGGAGGAGGAGCAACCTGAGCCTGCCCCAGTTGGCAGAAGGAGGCATGCCCAGTATGCTTTGGCCTTGGCAAAGAGGCAATGCATAGCACATACACTGGCTCAGTAGGAACTCTAGAAATTATACCTCTCTCTGACTCGCACATATAGTAAAAGGGATGCCTAAGTTGACACTACCTGCTTTCAAACATGTACAGGGAGTGTAGTATGTGTATCCGACATAGGCAGCCCTGCAGCAAAACGTAAGGCATGATTGCCATGTGTTAAGAAATATGAAGCAGTGCTAAACAGCATTTACCACCATGTAGTATATGCAAACAAAATTGCACACACCAACTAGCACAACTGTGGTCAATGTTAGGTAATACTGGGCAATGCCCAGCAATGTTGGTGAATATTGAGGAATGTCGGACAAGCCTGGTCTAAGTAGGGCATAGCTGAACAAAAGCCAACATGCTCATATTTGCTTAACTGGCCCTTAAGCAGTCTGGTCTGCTCAGTATGAAAATATAAAGCAGTGATGGGCCTCAAATCCAGAATACTGTGCACTATAGTCAAAGTACTGAACCATTAAACCATGACAGCATTGCAGTGGGCAGCCTGTATGAAGGAATGTTGATAAGTCTATGCAAAGTATCTCATGGAAACCCTGCAGGCACAGCATAATCCCTGTCGAGTTATGACACAAAGGTGAGTCCTGCAGTAAGAACAGAACCTGACTTTCAACAAACACAGTATAAATGTTAATATTGGTCATGTTCACACACATCAACAAATGTAGTGGACCTCAGATAGCAACATACTGAAAGGTCACACTGGGCATGCTCACACACTTGAATAAATGAGACAAATGTCAGGCAACAAAACACAGAAAGCCTGAACTGGGCATGCTCACACACTTAGGCCCTGTCTGAGTACAGCAGTGGGCCATGCATATCTGGCAGTTGCATGTGTTAACTCAGGAACCTGTCACTATCCAGCAATCCGCCTTGTGCACACAGTTATATGACAACAGACACATCTATAATATAGTGGAAACCTGTCATAATCAAATATGTTCTGCAGATACCGAAGTTGTTCATAGAAACTGGTAAAGCAAAGACGATAAAGACCTGCAAACAGTATCAGCAATAAACGTTGTGCATCCTGAACATTAGCATAGGTTCAGAGGTCGATACTAGGCTATCTGCCCTAGGGCATGTACAAGCCTAGCCAGAGTGTGTTTGGCATTCACAACCCTGTCAGATTACTACACTGTGTGTGTGAATAGTAGGTCACACAAGATATCCCATGTACGTTTAGGCTAGTGTGCCTCTGTCTAGCAGGGACACAGAAGATATCCCAGGGGTAAACATACGATCACCCATACAGTCATCAAGATGTCTCCTGTAGGTGGTCAGTGGGTGGTTCTGACTATGTGAAAATGGGATTACAATCTGGAGTGAGTGGAGCCTCTGGGATAAGAATCTGCCCCTCCAGCATGTCCTATTAACATCTGTGCTGAGGTATACATCCCTGGAGTGTGTAGCTCCAAGGGAGTCGGATATCCTGAGGTGGAGCATGTCCAGTAATTCTGGGTTGGGTATATCTGTAAACAACAGGCACACATCATATCCAAGTAGGTGGTAAGCGACTGAGTAGGGCTGGAGTTACTGCATCCAAACTGTGCAGGGCATCCGTGTGAGTCCCTAGATCTTCTTGGTGAGGAACTTCTGTGGCCAGTACAGTTGCTGCAGGTGTCGGGTAAGGTACACCCCAAATGTGGCATTGTAACCAAGCATGGTTGTGATGAGTATAGGGGCACAATGACCTTACTCGATCTAGATGTGAAACCATATGGGATAAGGTGGCCCATATAGAAGGTGTGTCCAACCACTTTGGCAACGTGAATGTCAAAGGCGACAGTACGAACAAGTCATGTCCCCAAACCCCTAACAACTCCTACCATATGTAATGGAGTACTACCTATGTGGTAATGTGTGGGCATGTTGTTATTCCCAAAGGGGATGACTATGCAACTAATGGCATTTAGCTGTAGGCCATGGCTCAGGCACCAGTCATCCATCTCTGTGAGACCCTGTTTGAGTATGCATGTGGCAGCTGGAGAGTTGATCATGGCACCCAGTTTGCAGTCAAGTGCGAACATGTTCAGCCATATTCCCCCTGTGGTAGCCTGTACGTCAGACAAATATATACTGAACAAGAGAGGTCCCAGGACCGAGCCGTGTGGGATGCCACATGTAACTGGTGTATAGTCAGACATGGCACCTGCAAATCTGACCATGTGGGTGCTATCCCTGATCCAGGTAGCAATCCATCGTGTGAGATATGTGTCCATATCAAGGCTGGTGAGCCTATGCATAATGGCCCAGTGGGTTATTGTGTTGAAGGGTTTTGCAAGATTCAGGTAGGCTGTGTGGACAACCGTCCCTATGTCGATGGACCTGTTAACCGTTTAAAGAATACAAACAGGTTCAAAAGGCAAGATCTGCCCACAACAATGCTGAAATGTGTAGGACACAGTGTCTGTAGGTTCCCGATGTCTATGTGTATGAATCCCATGACAGTACACTCCATAGCTTTGCAGAACAGGCTAGTTAGGCTTATAGGGCAATATTGTCTGTGGTCTTTTGGGGCACCAACTCTGTGGAGTGGGACCACTGTCACTGTACGCCATTCCTTGGGTACATATCCTGTAGTAACTCCGATATTGAACAGTGATGTAATGTGAGGGTTACGTCTATCATGAAGCTCGTGTAAGATGCAGACCGGGACACCATCTGGTCCCATTGATACTGTGATGTACGCTTTGGGGAGGGCAGCACTCACCTGTTACTGTGTGATGTCAGGGAGGTTATACTCTGTTGGGATGAATAGTTGCTCCTTGGGGGGGATGGGGGGGCATCTGCACTGAACCTGTTTGCCAGGATGTTGGCAATGCCAGTGGGTTTAGGGTAAGTTTAGTCAGTATGCAGTAACTCACAGCATATCAGTGAGTGTCCACCCATGTTCCTAACATAACTGAAGAAGGCCGTGTGATAGTCCTACGTGTCTGGTGCAATTGTCCAGTAGAAGCAGCCCTTAGAAAAGTTCATGAGTGATCGTAGCTGTCTGCTAGTACAGATCACAGATGCCTTCCCAGTCTTGCATTGTGCTCTATCATGTAGTAGCTTCCTCCTGACGTTGTACAGCTTATTAATGGCTGGGGTCTACCAGACAGGTCCCCTGCCATTGGAGGAGTGAGTTCTATTGTTATTTGGGATAGCAAAATCCATGCAGTCCACTAGGTGTCCATAGAATGTGTATGTAAAGGATTCAGCAGTGTGAGCTGTATTTGCAACTGTCTCAGGGTCTCTGAAGGATACCACCTTGCTTTGGTGAAGTGAGATGTTGGCTCATGAGAAGTTCACCAAGATTACCCAGGATGGGTGTGTGGAGAGTATATGCATGTCCAGTGAGATACATGTATGTTCTGACCTTACCAATGAGGGGTATATCGCTGGTGTGGAAGATAGAGTCCCCATATTGGTGATGATCAGGTTCAATATGTATTCCCCCTTGTGGCTGTGCTGACTGGTTGTGCCATAGCATATGAGTCTACAAATTGTAGCGACTGTTGGGTGAGGGTGTTGGGGCTTGAGTAGTATCCCCAGTCAATATTTGTGTATATGAAGTCACCCAATATAATGGTGTTTGTGGAGACCTTCATATTCTCCATAGTTCCCATGAAAGCCGAGTGTGGTTCCTGAGTTTGGGAGGGTGGTCTGTAGCAGGCAACAAACTGAAAGGCAGTTTTGCACAATGGTAGTCGTATATGTATGGTCTGTGATGCTTTGTGCTGTGCTACTAACCCAGAGGTGTGTGTATCTGTGATGTATATGAATACTCCCCCTAGTTGTGTTGTCTGTTCCAAGTCTTGTTGTCAGAAAGCATGGTATGAGACATAACCTGGTAGTGCTGGTGTGCATAAGTGAGACTGAACCAGGCATCTGTTAGTACACAGATATTGCTATCCTCCATACTGAGGAGAGTCCTGAGTGGCTGCAATATGAGGGTAACACATCTGGTGTTGAGCAGCATTACCCTTAGTTTAATTTAACCTGTAATGTCTATGGAGGTGGGTTTGTCTTCTGAGCCCTGCGTAAAAAAGGCACTCTGGTGGTAGCAAGAGCCTTAGCCAGCATACCAAAGTCCAAGGGTGACAGGTGCAAGCTGTCCATAGTGAAGCTACGTGGCATGTTGAGCATGTCACCACAGGCTGACAGACACTGTATCCCCTATGAATGAAACAAATTTGTTAGTCAACTGTTAAATGTGATATGTTTGTCTGTATACTGTGACATCATAATTGGTGGGTGTAAGATGCTAGACAAGATCAGGGTCATACTGGCCTGGGCTACATGATCAGAGTGTTCCTCCATGTGTCACGTCATGTGGTCCAGGGAGTAACGTCTGAGGTTTTACGCACGAGCATGGATAATGATGGTGCCAGTCCTGTACTTGCTTTGGAGTGACGTGACTGCATGTGTTATGTGGCAGATCCTGGCATCTGACAGACAGCCCAAAGTGACTATTCCCTTGTTTGGGCTGGTGAGTGGTACGTCAATGTGTCTGACAATAAGTGTCGCCTATTACAAGTGTATTAGGTGTGTTGTTTAGCCCGAAGGGCAGTGACTGTGTGGCACACTGACATTGTGAACTATGTGATATGTGGGTATTGTAGTGGGGTAGCAGTTGTGTGTGTGTCTGCTTTGGAGGTCTCTGCTGCTTATGCAGAGTTCATTTACAGCATCCGAGTATGCCTATGTATGATAATGTGGTTTGAGTGCTGTCATTAGAGGATATGTGAGACTGATATGTGGTGTGTGTGGTTACCTTCACCACTTGATAGACTGTGCCAGTCATGGGTCGAGAGAGTTCAGCACCCTGTATGTCTATATAGGTGCATCTCACACATATATCTGAGTTTGTCAGGAAGAGGAGAGGGTTGTCTGTGTACATGAGGCAGATGTGACATTGTGTCAATATCACAATATTCACCAGCTGGACTGGAGAGTACACACAAAACCGACCCCTGGACATGCCAGGATATTATGACGACATACTCTGTAGCCTGATCAGAAAGGATCAGTAGCGTATTAAATGTGTAAAAGAGTATAGCAGGAATTAGTGCTCATGTTCGTTGGTGTTTTGTAAAGAGTAGCTGAGAAGGAGTCCAGACTGAATCCTGACACCTCCTTCAGCTATGTCATAAATAGCAATGTACACCCATATATGTCCTGAGTCAGGGCCAACTGTACCTGACTGACAATGCCAACATCCTAACAGACAGGCCCATATGTACATACCCACATCCCACTGACAATAGTCCATATCATCATACCAGGAGATATCACATGTAGAATGGATGAGCAGCTACCCCCAATGCCAAAAGCATGGCAGCAAGTGGAATACATTGATTCCCAATATGTGTCATGCACAAACTACAGAACAAACAGATCCTGCACCTGAACAGTCAGCTGAGCCTCACCCCCCTACACAGGAAGTGGAACTATTGAATGTGTTACAGCAACATATGGCACTCCCCACAAGTGTTGGTGCACAACACACCATGGGAAGTCAAGTCCAGTACGCCTATGAAGTCTGATCTGCAAGGTCATTGAGTCCATCATGGTTGCAGTCATAAACAGAGCTATTGGAAGCTGACATACACACAACCCTACCAACTGTGGTATGTTCATGTACGAATCATGGTTCCCAGACATGCTAGACTGTTTGCAAGGCAGCCATCCAGGACATACATCACTGAACACATCTACACATGTCTCACATAGACTTTGAATAGCCCTTTATCAACATCCCAGACACATGTAGTATCCACAAAATCAACAAGCTGTGCATAAATATGTGACGGAATGTCAATGTGTCCACAGATAGATCACACAAGGTAAGGATTATGAGGTCTTGTTCAAGCTGTTGCCACCTGCTGACCCACATGGACCATTCCTGGAATGGCATAAAACAAAGTGTACACACATCACCATGTCCAGTCTGATGATGTCACCATCCTATAAATACAGCAGGAGAAGTGAAGCTAGCCAATAAAGCAAATAACGCGCCGTGTTAATGCATCTTTCTCTAATATCATAACATAGTTAAGTAGGGGTTTGAATCATGCAAACGCTGACTGTGTATGTGTGCAGTTTTCTTTGAGAGGTGCTCCTTTTTGGAGACTGGGAAAACTCACTAAAAGAGATATCCTCTTTGGAAAGTCTAATGATGTCACCATCCTACAAATACAGCAGGAGAAGGGAAACCAGCCAATAAATGAAATAGCGCGCCATGTTAACGTGTCTCTTTGTAGTATCATAACATAGTTAGGTAGGGGTTTGAATCCAACAAACGCTGACACTGAGTGTGTGTATGTGTGCAGTTTTCTTTGAGAGGTATTCCCTTTTTGGAGACTGGAAAAACTCACTAAAAGAGTTACATTCCTCTTTGGAAAGTCTGATGATGTCACCATCCTACAAAAACAGCAGGAGAAAGGAAACCAGCCAGTAAAGCAAATAGTGCGCCGTGTTAATGCGTCTCTCTTTCTAGTATCATAACATAGTTAAATAGGGGTTTGAATCCTGCAAACAGTGAGTGTGTGTGTGTGCAGTTTCCTTTGAGAGGTGTTCCATTTTTGGAGACTAGGAAAACTCACTAAAAGAGGTACATTCCTCTTTGGAAAGTCTGATGATGTCACCATCCTACAAATACAGCAGGAGAAAGAAAACCAGCCAGTAAAGCAAATAGTATGCCATGTTAATGTGTTTCTCACTAGTATCATAACATAGTTAAATAGGGGTTTGAATCCTGGAAACACTGACAGTGTGTGTGGCAATGCGGTGTGGGTTTATTTTTACTATGGTAGGACATATTATGATTAAAACAGTAAGTGCATCGCACACATCAGGTATTTGCCTGGCAAATATATATGTGTACATGTCCCCTCAATCAGTACATAGGTGTGAAGCCTGCATACCACATGAATACATCTGTTTCCATTGACAGGTTGTGCTGCTGCTTCTAGGATCGTAGGTCACATATGTAGGTATGTGGCAAAGCCGTCCACTGTTGTGATCTGTGGCCAAGGTCATCTGTGCCACACAAACCCATGACAGTTACTAAAGAGTAGTGTGAGTGAGGGTATATGCCTGGGGTATATGTCAGACATGTTCATACACAACAACGACTGTCAATAATGGACAGTCTGTATAGGTGTACAACTGCCTTGTGGATATGCATTCAGGCCTCTAATGTCTTATGTGATACACCGAGGGACTCCACAATACCTATGGATATGTGGATACCAAGGGACCCATGACATAACATGAGGCTGTATGTACACATTGGTACCCAACATACATGTTGAGGTCTACCATCAATGTGGTACTGACGGGATAGTATGTATAGTAAATGTGGATGATTATGCCATAGCCAGCCTACTGCTATACAGCATGTATCAGACAACAGGTATCTGTTTGTATGATACCCTTGTGTAGGATATGTGTCCTATCCAGGGAATGCATTGTAGGCCAATGCATGCATTCCCAGATGTGGATGGACACATCCCTAGTGTGTTTGCATGTACCTAAGGGGGCTATATGCCAAACAGGTGTGGTCCCAGGAATGGGTGGCAGTCAATGCCACTGGTTAGTGTTCGAGTATAATACCGGAAGGATCCAACTGTTACTGAGTTCCTTACTACTGTGTGTCATTTGTCAGGGCATCATCCAATGATTGCTTATAGTCATGCTGTTGAGGTTGTGTATACTACCAGACCACAAATCATTGACAGATATTAACAGTATCACCCATGGCATAGTGTCAACCCATGTCATACACACATGTGGACCTATGTTAGTACATAACTGTAGTAGAATGCATACTGGCCATTGAAAGTTACTATGAGATGTTAACAATGTGTACAACAGGGTATGCCACATGTCCCATGTGTCCACCATGCACGTACATGCAGACAGTGCGCACCCACCATGTTCACAGATGTACACTTGCTAATCTGCACTGCACACATCACACACGTACTGTCCACTCACTAACACATGCTGGCAACACAGTACACTTCAGGCAAGTGGCACATGGGTGGACAATACATACACAGACCTAACAGTGGTGTAAACAATGCGACATTGACAATCAGAGCTGTGATGCATAATGCCTGCTCAGACATACCTACAATGATGTCATTACACTTTCCTGTTGACAACTTGCTAATATTGCTACACTGCTATAATGTCACCCTGTGCATCAGCACCATGTTAGCCTGTTCCTGCATCAATGTTACAGATGACAGGAGGTGACACAGGTATTATCATATGAACAGGGTGTGTTGTTGTTTGCCAGAGCCTGACATTGACCCATCCAATCGACATGTCTGTGTGTTTGTGTGTGTGAGGGACAACAGTACAGCATGGGCCAACGTTGATGTAATGTGTGTGTGTGTATGTGTGAGCCCTAGGTGTTTGGTTGATGTGTGTGTGTCTGCATGCGCACTGCTCCACCATGTGGCTGCCATATACGTTAGTTTGTGGGACAGCCACAGACTGTATCTGCTAGGCTATACAGATCACTGTCTCCAGCCACAGACACAGTACCTGTGCCTGGCAGGGGTGCTACGGACAATATCGGGTACCAACCCCGACTGGGTACTGTCATCAGAGGCAGAGGTATGACAACTGGACCCATGTCCTTGCTGGGACTGGCCAGAGCCATGTGCAAGTGGTCTACTGGGATGGTCAATGGTCAGGCCAGCCCCAGCATGGCTGGGGCTGGTACTGCCACTACGGGAGTGGCTGTGAACTGTGGGCCGTCTGTGACCACTGCCAGCTGTTGCTGTTGCTGGTATGCATCCGAGTTGATGTCACAACCATCCCGCATGGTCCTGGCTCATGGAAAACATATTGTGGGGGGCAGCTACTGTCTCCACCCAACATCTATCAATGAACTCGGTGTAATTCCGTACGGCACCAGCAAGGTCACGGATGCTGTCATTGATAGCTGTGTAATGGGCCCTCTGCACCCTAAGTCCCTATCTGGTGTACCATTCCATATGTGCCTGAGCCTGCATTACAGCCCGGAACATACTGGACATTGTAAGACCTGTAAGGGCATGTCTGCCAGGAGCAATATGACCAGTGGTGCTTCCCCGAGAACCCCTGGACCTCCGCCTATGTGGAACCATTCCAGGAATCTGGCTACGGCTGCTGTGAGGGGATGCAAGTGCCATGGGTACCACACTCTCCCGGTCAATGCCAACTGTATGCTGTCCCTCGCCTATGGCCATTGGTGGTGAGGGATGTATTGACAGTATGAGTGTGCACATAGATGGGGGTGAACACTGTGTACTGTCGATTGGCGGACCAACGACAGACCCTGTCAAACCTTCCTGTGCCATCACAATACCTGTCTCATCATCACCACTATTCCTTGCAGTGGCTTCAGGTTCCCTGCTGCTTTCGGCCACCCCTAACTCAGCATCTGTGAGAGGAAGACAGGAAACACACTTTACAATCTGCACATGATGCATGCACACATGCACACATGAACACATGCACACATGCACACATGCACACATGCACACGTATACACTCCTCACTACAGCACATACACACACACACACACCAGCAATCCAACACATACTCTATAATGGGCGAAGGTGGGTGTCAGTATCACAAGGTAAACAGTCACCACACACGTGTCAGCATGCAGAATATGTGTTGCACAAGACCATGCAGTGCAAGTGTAGATGCCCCTATTTCATGGAAGTGTACATGGCTTTGATGCAACTGTGTAGTTGTTCAGTGATTGGCTACACCCTGGAGCACAATGTGTACCTGGACACAACATTGCTGTGCAAGTATTATCAGCTCTGCAGTGCCCTGTGCACCATCACTCACAGGTATACATGCCATGGCTGCATGTGTCATCTGTGTGGCACATAGATTTCCATGTCTGAGTACAGTGTCTGTGTCCATAGAAGATAATAGTGGGCACAGGTGTAGCACATGCATGCTATGTACACACACGGGATGAGTGGTGCATGTTGATGTGAAGGAATCCCAATGCTCGACATGGCCAGTGTACAGTGATTATGGTGAGTGTGGGACATATTGCAGATATGTCGGTGCCAGCCATGGCATGGCATGCTACACAACTGCAACATTAAACACCACACATGCCCAATGTGTGTCATGTGACCTATACACCCACTAGCATTCCATGACATATATGTGACACTTTGTTCGGATGGCGACTGCTGTGCATATTGTGTATACTGGCATATGTAAGCACACACACAACATGCTATGCATATTGTGTATAGGTGCAGATGTTTGCACACACGCAACATTGAGGTGAACAGTGATGACTGCCCTGAGTAGTACTGTGGTCACTGTAACTGGATGGGGTGTAGTACCCTGTGCCATCATCATCATGCATCTTGTGGTCACTCACAGCTACTAATGTGTGCAAGACCACCGCCTAGCATGCTGTACCTGAACTGCAGTGCCGTGGCTACATTCACAATTACACAGCCACTTTGTACATGGGTGTGTGAGGTGCCCAATAGGGAGCATTGCCTAACATGACTGTGTTATGTGTTGAAGAGTGTTGCACAGCCCCATGGTAGGCCTCTACCCCTGTGGTACATCATGTGTGTGTGCATGACATATGGGATACTGAAGTGTGACCTTACAGAGGGTGTGTGGTAATGCCAAATGTAGCATGTTTTCGTGTACTGAGTATGATAAGCGTGTTCTGTTGTGTACAGCTGTAGCAACTATGCATATCCAATGTGCACTACAGTGTTGCCACAAATGTGTTTGCTGCTGTGTGCATTGCATGTGATTGAGGCAGCTACTGACTTAACTGAGATGTTTAATGTCTCACAGCAAACATGCACAGCATGCATTATGCGTAGGTGTGTTACGCATACATGGCCTACACCTCACCTATGACATGCACATGTCATTACCAATATTAAAGTGTTAACACACTCACCAGCATGTATCGTCTGCCCTGCTGTCACACCAGAGGGACCTACAAGAATATGACAAAGTTTGTCAGTGGCCACAACTGTGGCATTGCTACTGTGAGTGTGCTAAATTACAGTAGAACAACAGTCAGCAGTCACAGGTGTACAGATACTATTCCACATATCTATATTGCACACAATGGGCAGCACAACTGCTGAACACACAGTACACATCTTACATATGCATATTTTAACAATACAGGTAACAGTAGTCTACAGCTAGGGCAAATTACCTGCACGCTCCATGTCATCATGCTGGGTGGCTCCAGCCTCCGTGATGACACATGTGTGATGCTGTTGCTGCTGTAGGCCAGGAGCCACCACGCTTAGGAGCAGTTCCTCCACTCTGGTGAGGGGTGATGTATGACCGCCCCACCACCTGTGGCAAGCTGTTGTCTATGGATATCAGACGCATGCCACCGGACATGTCTAATTAAATCACTGCAGTGACGACATACCTGCTCATATGTCCGGTTATGCATGCTTATGTCATTTACCAGATGAACAAGATCTTGCCACAATGCAGTACGCTCATGCTGGTGCTAGCTGGCCCTGGAAAACAGCAGTGTATAGTGCTGCACCAGGCTATTATGTATTTCCTGTTCCTCTGCAGCTGTATATGATGGATTGCGTTGATGAACCATAACCCTGGAAGACAATTAAACGATATGTGTGAGCAAGTCATGTGGCACACTTAACATTATTAAGTACAGATATCACTTAACTGCCATATATAGCATCGGTTTGTCTGTCAGAGGATACACACATTCAATACCACATATCAGTGCTCAGCCCACAACTGGCTGACAGTGCCTGCCACACTCCATATAACAAACCAGTAGACACCGGTACTTGGCACACTGTTTGGGATACAATGCACAACCTCACCACGGAGGTATATATCAAGCTAATGCATGAAGACATATGTCATCCAATGCATTGAATGTAAAGTACATTTACAGTATTACCAGTAAGCCACCCTAGTCATTGATGCCATACCCCTACCTAACATATGTGCACGGTTGTTAATATAGCTGGCATACTGCTGTAACACAGTATACATGTTGCTAGGTACACACACATACCCTGTAACACACATGTGATTGCGGGCATGGTACAGGCATCATTACACACACATCAGACCTACATACAACACACAAATGTATGCCGACACAGATGAGCATTACCTGTGTACCTTACAGTACTGTGTGCCCCTACTTACAGATGCCTATGCCTGAGGTATGTAATCTGTGCAGACTACAGGAAACACACAAGACGGTGTTACCAGGGAATGTGAACATACACCATACTGTGCTGTTTAGGCCTACAGCTACAGGTAGTACAACAGTTCATATGTGAGCTGGATTCACCAGCAGTACCACTTACTGAGCATACATGTATTGCTTCAGCCTACAATGGGACACCACAGTCGTACACAAGGAACTATGTCACAACATATGCCATCCTACTATGTCTGCATCCCAATAACTGAAGCATCTTTCTCTGGCCTCACACCTAGGATACAAACTACCATGACAGAAACAACCTCACTCTAAGCATTCACACCTTTACAGACCTTGCACACATTCACTATCACACTCATTTCACCTCACATAGCAGGTATTGCACTGAGTACATGTGTGTGTGCATTGTGTCATAGGTAGGTAATGCGCTATTGGCCCTATGGCCTAGAGCAGCCTAGCCATATGCTACCCTGGCCTTTGACACACATGTAATGTGATTTCACTTGCTCTTGTCAACCGGATACACAGAGGTGACTCCCAGGGCATATTAGCTATCTCCCAAACAATCATCAGGGGTATGTATGACATCTGCTAATGAGGAGTCTTGTTTGTTAATGCTGGGTGGTTTAGTCCAGAGTATGGCATATTTGTGGATAGGAACCTGTACCTCCAGCATGTGCTGTTTAGTGAGGTGGCAAGGATTTGGGCAGTAGCTCATGTAGCCCGGAGGGATTGTGAGGTGTTGACATTGTGGTTGGCCGACTGCTATGGGTGTGACATACCTCTGTATGTCCGACAGAGGTAACCTCATGGTGGGTGGTATGCAACGCACTCTAGCTGTGGTTTTGTGAGTCAGTCTGCATAGGGCATGTGTTTGAGGGCAGTATTACTCTTTGTAATGTATGTCTGTGGCCTTTCCACTTGCTGTAGTTGTCATGTGAGGTACATACCACATGGGGCATTGTGATGAGTAGAGGGGAAAACTGACCTATATTTCCCTAGATGACACACCTTTTGTGATGACTCGTACCATGTAGACAGATTACAAGACTAGTGTGGCACTGTGATTATCAATGGGGAGGCTACTGTCCACCTGTGTCCCATGTTCCCTTCTGACACCTTCAGTGTTAGGCACGCTACCACCTATGTGGTAGTTACTGGGTAAAGTGTTTTGGAATGGGGTATGGCACTGCAGTACCAACACTGGTGTTCAGTCCATGACTTGGTCAACAGGCACCTGTTGTAGAATGTATGACCCCGTCTCTCCCCCTCTCTCTCTCTCTCTCTATAGATATATATATATATATATATATATATATATATATATATATATATATATATACATATATATATACACACATATATATATATATATATATATATATATATATATACATATACATCTGTACATATCTATACATATCTATACATATCTGTACATAGCTATAGATATCTATACATATATATACATATCCATATATGTCTATATATATCTCTATATATATATATATATATATGTATATATCTATATATATATCCATATCTATATATCTATATATATATCTATATCTATATCTATATCTATATACATCAATCTCTCTCTCTCTCTCTATATATATATATATATATATATATATATATATATATATATATATATATATATATATATATATATATATATATATATATATATATATATATATATATATATATATATATATATATATATATATATATATATATATATATATATATATATATATATATATATATATATATACATATATATATATATATATATATATATATATATATATATATACACATACATGTATACATCCAGTCTTGTACACATAGATGCACATAAAGGCACATATACTGCCCACCTCTCATGGTGGGGATGTCAATTATGCAACAGTTGTGAGACATACGGTTATGTAATAATATTGCACAGTGTTGTGCAGAATGCATTTTGCTGTCCTCAGGCCGTATAGGTGTAGCAGGCCTCACTGCCTGTAGCTCAGTCCCACAGCGTTTAACCACCATATGACATATACCGGCATTGCTTGCTGTCTGCAATTCCACACACTACAACCTACATACATATGTGCACATAGCAACCTTCAACAACATATATATGTCCAGCCTTCACTAACAGTTGCAGTATGTCACTTGCCCTATGCACATGTGCATATACATATAGATACGGACTGCTGCCACATATGGATGATTCACAGTATGTAGAGTACCCTTCAGTCACATCATTTGGATGCCACCAAATACATATCTGTTACATACCTTACCTTTGTATTCCTCACCTTCGTCTGTTGTAGCTGTTGCTTTTTTTTTTTTTTTTTGGTTTTGGTTTTCTCTGTGTGTTGGTCTTTCTTTTCAGTGTCTGTCTCTTACAACCTGTTTGTCTCTGTCTGTCTGTCTGTCTGTCTCTGTCTGTCTGTCTCTCTCACTCTCTCTCTCTCTCTCTCAGTTGGTGCAATGATATTATTGCATGTGTGGACAGCAAGTACAGGCTGCTTTTCTAGGCTTCTGCACATGTGCATGTGATGGCCTCTGCACTAATTGGTGCCCACCATTTAGTAATTGCATACAGCCTGCTGTGTGGTAATTGCAGTGCTCACTGTGATTGCAGGAGACTGCTATAAAATGCTAGGTTAGGTAGGCGTAGCCCTTTCAGTTGTGCAAGGTGGGGCCCATGCTTGTTTGCTGTGGACACTGTTGTCTCAGTCAGAAGGTTGGTATATGTCTCATATCTGAAGCTAGGGTTGTTGCCAGTGATATGCATGTTGTACTGAAACCTGACTGTTGCTTCTTCCATTGCACTATTCTCAGTGTGTAAGTTTACTCACACCTCCTAATGCTAACACTGGATACATGGGAGCATGCACTTTCTTTTCGAATTAGAGAATTAACTGGCATACAACAGTAGTTATTGCAATGTATTCCTATGGCTTTCCTATTTTCCCTTTACATTCACTCATTGTAATGCATGATATATTTCTTACAGCACCAAGTTATTACAGATCAGCTGTGGCTTAATGGTACTTCATACAGACTGGTGAGTTCAAGGTGTGGGGTTCGAGACGGGCAATGGTATTTTATTTTGCTGCTGAGCAGAACAAGGGCCCTGCCATAGAGTGACTAAGGCACTTTTAAGCAGTTGTAAGCGGGTTTGCGTGGGTTTGCGTGACGCTTAACTAAGCGCACACATGCGCACACTGGTGCAGACCCGCCTACTACTGTTTACAAGTGCTTACTCTCGCTAACCCCCGCGCTCATTTCTTTGACAGAAAAGTACATGGTTAGATAGGAATGTGGTGATAAAGGGTCACAAAGAGGGGAGGACAGTAGGGAAACCAGCTCAGGCTGCACAGGATGGGTGTGGGGATGGCCCATAGCTGCCCATTTCTTTACCAGCAACAGCTGTGCATATGCAATACATTAGGAGTGAAATTTGAAACCTTCCAACCCTGAGAGAGGGGTGAGGACAACTAAGTATGTTGTACTACCAATTATGAATATCAGGCACATGCACTGTTTGTGAACTGCTATATTGTCATTAGTACGTTACTCACTTCTGAACAGTTTGTGGTTTGTTTGTGTTGACATTGGCACAGTCTGCTCAGGACAACTGGACATATTTCAGTACTGTGTATGCCTACCTACACCCATGGGTGTGCCTGACTACACAGGTATATGGTACTTTTGGGTAGGGGTGGAGAACTGCGGAGAGCATTATTTATTATCATGTGCTGTTTATCTTACTGAACATGCAGAGTTGCTGTGTACCTGTTAGTCTATAAAGGCTAGTAGTCTGTCTCAGTAGCTCCCACCTGTGGACATATCCAGATGGTAAACAGAGGTTAGCCTAGTATCCTTTGACCGTGCACCACACCAGTCTTTTCAGCACCTGAACAATGGCATTGTCACAGGTGGTTGCTACCAGTACATGGTTACATCATTTGATATTTCTGTAGTGTACTCCTACATACGGGCATGCTTGTGGAATCCATTCTACAGCTATTTGCTGAGTGTGTAACAGCAGACAAGCTGATATGCCTGTGTGTTTCTGACACTTCCAGGCCTCAGATACTCTCAGTTAATATTTGAACAGCCTCAGGGAAAGGTACATATGAGTGGGATACACCTGTGATATATTTCAGATATTTTGCTGTTGAGACTTTGGGGGATTCATAGAATATGTATTACTACACCTTTTCTGACATGCAAGCAGTGTCTACTCTCACTTATTGACATTTTTCATTAAGTGAGATTCACCACCTTTCTGCCTATTGTTAGTACATTTCACAGGGAGTCAGAGGGGCACAGCTAACATTTGTTTGCAAATCAGGGACATCCGTGTAAATCAGTCACAGTTGGGAGGTCTGGCCTCTGACCTATTCAAATATGCCAGTGTTTATCCTGCTCTGATGTGGGGTTTGTAAGGTGCTACTGTAACATTATTCTCTACTAGCAATGCTGGTTCTCTATTCACAGTCATGTCATGCAATTCCACAACACTTGCTGGTTAAGGGTCACAGAACAAGATTTGTGTTATGCCATTCCCATTCTCCCTTTACATTCACTCATTGTAATGCATGATATATTTCTTTCAGCACCACATTATTCTATACCTGCTGTGGCTTAGTGGTACTTCATGCAGTCTTGTGAGTCCAAGGTGTGGGGTTTGAGACTGACAGGGGTGTTTTATTTTGCTGCTGAGCAGCACAAGGGCCCTGCTATAGAGTGACTAAGGCACTTTTAAGCAGTTGTAAGTGGGTTTGCATGGGTTTGCACGATGCTTAGCAATACTAAGCTAAGCACACACATGCGCACACTCACTTAAACCCGCTTACTACCACTTAAAAGTGCTTACTCCCGCTAACCCCCGCGCTAATTTCTTTTAAAGAAAAGAAAATGGGGAGATAGGAAAGTGGTGGAAAAGGGGGCACAAAGAGGGACAGACAGTAGGTAAACAAGCTCGGGATGTGCAGGATGGGTGTAGGGAAGGTCCATAGCTGCCCATTTCTTTAACAGCAGCAGCTGTACATATGCAATGAATTTGGAGTGAAATTTGAAACCTTCCACCCCTGGGAGAGGGGTGAGGACAACAAAGTATGTTGTACTGCCAATTCTAATTATCAGCTTACATGTTTGTCCAATGGACATGTGTGCGAAATGGGCAGCTATGTATGTGGCGTAATTTTTTTGTGGGTACAGATTGCCCTTTTTTTTTTTCAGGTGGGAGTGGGAAGTGAGGTAGAGGAAGTAGGTATGTCCGGGGAGGTAGGTTGGGAAGGTAAACAGACAAGACACATACAGGGGTGGTGTATGGCACATGGGGTGAGTGAACACAATTGATGGGGTCGGATGTTTGGAAATCGCAAGCCCATGAGCCCACAGATGGTAACAGTGGAACTGAGATCCCCACCCATGGGCAGTCACCACTGAACCTTCACAGCCCCGAGGGTGGCTGTGCTGAGGTCGGCGTAAGATGGTCAGGGTCCCCCATGAGATGCGCCACTCTTGCCTCAAGCTGGCATAGGGGATCAGCGACTGTATGCTGGATCTCCCTATGCACCACAGCCCGGACCTTTCGAAGGGTGACAGGTGGCCCTTCTCCACCCACTCTTGCATGGGGGGGACGAGCCTCATCCCCTGCAGCGCTTCCACCTGAAGGTGGCACAAGACCAACGGAGGAGGGGAGCCCGGGCTGGGCACCGGACCTGCTGGTGCCAGGTGCACTCGCAGGCTGAGGAAGGACAGGTGGGTCTGCTGGGACCGGCCTTCCCATACGTTCTCTGATTAGGTGTGTTTAATTACAACATAAGCAAAACAGCATTCCAGATTAGTTGTAACAGCATGCGATAATATTCCCATTAACCCAACACACCAAGGGTACTACAGTTGAACAGCAAGCATAACACATGCATATATTGAACCACAGTGGTTATTCCAACAGCATGCAGGGATGTTTGGTAGCAACAGGCTACCATGATTGTGGTGTTCAAATAGAGCACATGCATCAACATGAATGCAAATATTTATAGAACAGTAGGACATATGTCCCAACAAATATTTAAGAAAATAGGAACACGGAAATCCAGCAAACCTCGTACACAGGAAAAACAGTTTATTGCAACCTGGTTTAGCGCTTTCAACTAGAAATACTAGTCTTCATCAGAACAAATATTTAAGATTACACATACCCATTGAGGTGTGGAATTGCATGGTTTATGCACATACAATAGGGTGTAGAAAATACCTCGGGTAACATCTTTTAATGACCTTTTCATCTACACTACATTCCTAATGACTGCAAGTGTATATCCCCTACATGTACTATTACACTTGCCACCATACATTAGGTTGTGTAATGGGTTTGGCTAGTTCAATATATGCCTGACCTATATCTGACATACTAACTGTCCAGGATGCAGAAGTTACTGCTACATATTTCTTGATTGCATTTATATTTCTTTATCTACATATCTGGGATGTTTTCACATTACATTTTCACTTCGATGTATACAGAACCCTGCATTTCTTGACACACACTCACATTTTTGGGGAAAATATAACATGCTACACATGTGCCAGCTTTAGTTTTTCATGCCAGCCAGTAACTGACTGTTGTGGACTGTATAAATGTTTCACAGCTACTAGCACTTCCATCACCCACTTTATATGGGACTGCACAACTCTGGGTTGCCAGTACCTTTTCAAACAGTACTGTTTGTATAATGCAAGGGTACAACAACATTTCAGACTCTGTGACACAGACACACTCTGGGTTTTAGACCTTTATTAATGACAATATACACTTTTCCACAGGCTCACTCCTTTATTTGTTTTAACGGTGTATATGGTAGACATGTTCAAGACATATTATACCTTTATTAATAGGTTAGCACACTCTTTTTTCAGGCTCACTCACTTATTTTATATGACAGTGCCTGCAGAGATATTATTCCAGACATATGTTACCTTTCTTAATGAGTTACTACACTCTTTTTCTGCCTCTTTGACGTCTTTATCTGACAGTACATGCAGAGGACTTATTCAGGCAATTTTATGGCTGTATTATTGGACTACAACATTTTCTTTCATGCTCTCTCCCATATTTTATATAACAATACATGCAGAATAATCACTAACCTGCCTGGTGGCACAGCCTTAGCAGCCTATCAGCATAGGCTTGCTGATTCATAGCATGGTCACCTGCAGCTGTAAAGTAAATGAGGGGATATTGAGACATACCTATCCGTTATACATACTCCATTATCAATTCTTACATACTGCATTCCATGGCTACATACTCAGTTGTGGGGCATCCCGCATCCCATGGGCCTCCTGTATCCACTGGTTCAGGTGGTCCTGCTTTCGTCTCTTCAGGTCGCATGGTGGTGATGGACCTGCTCACCAGTCCGAGGAATGCCTGTGGCACTGGTGAGGTCACGAGCTAACCAGTTCCAAGCCTCTGCCTTGTACTCCGTCCCTTGGAACTGGCCCTGCAGGAGTCTTGTCTCGTGACAGTGGACAAGGAACCAAACCATGTATTTGGACTCCTCGATGCCCCAACATTGCGCTCGGAAGCGTGTTCCCTCTCCGACATCAGACATTCTAATTGCAGATGTGAGCTACAATCAGTTATGGCATGTATTCCCGCCTGTGGGGCTTAAATATGCTGCATTTCCCGCACTTTTTGTGATTGGCCATTTTGTAAAATTCTCGGCTGACTGCAGACCTGCTTAGTAATGGTTAAACTATCATTCGTAAGTATATGAATGTTAACAGTGGATGTTTCCCCTATGTTGTCATGGCTTAGTGGTTCTGTACTTTGCTTCTGATGCGCACAGCCCTGGGTTCAAACCTTGGCATTCATTTTATTTTCATACTGTCCAGACAGGCTAGGGGTGTGGCTGCATTTAAATAACTTTGATCTACGTTGCTCCTCGGTGCCCTGGTTGGCGCGGCACACACGTCCGCGCAAACACATTGCGCTAGGTAAAGTGTCATTGAACTATTGGCAACTCTATTGTGCTCGGTAAAGCGCTGTTAAACTGTGGGCACCTCTATTGCGCTAGGTAAAGCGCTATTAAACTATGGGCAACTCTATTGCGCTGGGTGACGCGCTGCTTAACTGCAGGCAATTTTATATCAGGATCCTTTAAAATATTTATTTTCTTCACTGATACATTGGCCATTTCACTGCTTTTTAGTAATGTTTAAACATATTTGTCAGGTATTATTTCATATACTGATTTTAAACATAAATACGAAGGGGAATGGTGGGACTCGAACTGTGAATGCCTCTTCTTTGTGCGAATACTCTACTATTACGCTATTGCTATTTGGTGTGATTTGCATAAACATTCTTTCTTATGCTCTTCCATGTCTGAATTGCTAACTGCAGCTAAGCAATGGGCTCACCTGTGCACACACACGCAAATATGGGCAGCTATTTTAAGAATTTAAAAAAATATATTTAATATTTTGCATTTTAGAGCTATGATAGGGGTTACCAATATCAGGGAGTGTAGTGTTTGGTGCAGGGACATTTGAGTGGACTCGCTTTTGTGTGTGTGTGCTTTTTTTACTTTTGAAACACTTGCAGGGGCGTGGACATTTAGACTGCTCAGCAGTCTGACACGCCCCCTGCTTTCTTACACGGTCTGTGTAAGACTTACGGTTGAGTCAGTGTGCCCTCATGCATATTCATGGCACACTGACATCATACCGTTCAACTGCAGCCTCCGAGTAAGACTTATTAAGTCTTACACGGAGGATTCGTGAATCCAGGAGTATGTATTTACAAAATATATCCAGCTATCTTAAGTTAGTGTTTAAGAACAGTAATGGCCTATTGTAAAGACATTACCTCTTAGCTGATTCATATTCTGTTATAGCAAATTGTATCATGGAAAAGTTAATGTTTGTGATATCCTGTAGAAAGTTGTGTTTCCAGTAATATGAGGCAGTAATAGAGTAAATTAGTACAGCAATACCAAATGCATTATGGGGTACTCATATGAAGACTTAAAATGTAGCACGTTATAAAGTTACTTTTATTAATATCAGCCCTTCATCATCAAAAATACAAGCTGCAATCATCACTGTAAGTGCTTTAAATTTCTATTTGGGAGATCATCTACTATTCACCATGAATAAAACATATGCCCATGGATTCATTGAATGGCCTAGCATAAGCTGCATTACTCATGCAAAAATGGCTGTGCTCCCATGACATTCCAATTTGCGATTAAGAGACACAAGTCACGGCAAAGTAAGACCTCATTATCAGCTAATTTGCATATCTCTGAATCGTATTTACTGCCATGACATGAAGATTATTGCTGATCTTCACGTCATGGTGGAAAATTGCTAATGGTGTTTGCAGTGACACCACCTGTCACTCATTCACACACACACACACACACACACACACACACACACACACACACACACACACACACACACATTAGTCCCTGTACTTGTTCCTGACCTGTCTTCCCTCCTGGGGTTTCCCTCACTTCTTTAATAGTTCAAGTGCTATTACAGCACCTATCTAGTATGATGGTGGCTAGTGTATCCTCTGCTGTCAGTGAGATTCCAGAGCTTACACAAGGCACCAGTTTGTTTGTTTGTCTTTTGGATTTTTTAATGGTAAGGGGTCGCCACAGAGGAACTCCGGTCCGCTAATGATTGGCAGTAGATTTTTTTACGAAATGCCGAGGTGCCAGCTCGATGCCCAACCTTCAATGAAGGCATGCCCATTTACGCACACATGTCTTTTGAATGCTACCCAACTGTGGGGAGGACATGCAGACTCCACACAGAAAGCACTCCCAAGCCAAGCCAGGAAATGAACGGGAGAACCTCTTGCTGTGAGGTAACAATGCTACCGCCATACCACCGTACCACCGCATTATATACACAAGGCACCAGTGCAGTGATTACTGTTAATAGTATCTACTATTTGTCCAGTTCCTGTATTATTGTTGCTGCCATTATGGAATTTACTGGTAAGAGTGATGTCTCATGTCTAGTGTGTCCCTCCCACCTCTCGATTCCCATATCACAGTCATGGTAGGTATTTGAACATGACATTGTGTTTATGTTCAGTTGACCCCTAACCGGTATAAGCTGAAAGACACAACAACAACAACAACAACATTGTGTTTATGTTCAGTACTGCAACTTGTTGGCTGAGTGATTTTTGAATTACTCGGTGTATATATGCCTCACTGGAGATGGTCCCGGGGAAGAAAGCACATGGCTAACTAGAATGTGCCTCTCACACAGAATTCATAAATACCATTCAACATGGCCATGCAGCCCACTGGGAAGGGATGGTAGGTGCAAGTTGTTCTCACTGGGTGGCAATGGCAGGTACATATCTCTGTCTCAGGGAAGGGATGGTAGGAACATATCTCTGTCACTGGGTAGTTTTGATAGATACAAGTCACTTTCTCTGGATAGGGATGCAAGGTACAGGTCCTTGTCACTAGGTAGGGATAGTTAAGAATATATCTCTGTCAGTGAGTAGTGATGAGATGTACTTAACTTTGTCTCTGCATAGGGATGGTAGGTACATGTACCTGTCTCTGTTTAGGGATGGTAGGTGGATGTCTTTGTCTTTTGGTAGGGTTGGTAGGTACATATCTTTTTCTCTGTGCAGGGAAGGTAGGTACGTCTTTGTCTCTAGTAAGGATGACAGTCACATATCTTTGTCACTGGGTAGGGATGGTGGGTACATATCTCTGTCAGTGGGTAGTGACAGCAGGTACATGACTTTGTCCCTGGGTAGAGATGGTTGGTTCATATCTTTGCTTCTTGGTAGAGATGACAGGTACATATCTTTGTCTATGGGTATAGATGGAAGGTATTTTTTTTCCACTGAGTAGGGATGATATGTACATATCTTTGTTAGTGTGTAGTTATGGTAGGTTCATGTCTCTCTCACTGAGTAGCGATGATAGATAGAAATCTTTGACTCCTGGATGGGAAGGGATGTGCATGTGCATTTTTCTGTCACTGGGTAGGGGTGGCAGGAACATGTCATTGTCATTCGGTATGATAGTTGGCACATAGATGTGTCACTAGGTACTGATGGTAGGTACATGTCTTAGAATATGGGTAGGAATGGTAGGCACATATCTTTGTCACTGTGCAGGGATGTTAGGTGCATGTCTTTGGTTCTGGGTAGAGATTGTAGGTGCACATATTTTTCTCTGGGTAGTGATGGTAGAAACATATTTTTAGTCACTGGGTAGGGATGGTATGTACATAACTTTCACAATGGGCAGTGATAGCAGGTACGTAACTTTGTCATTGGATATGCATAGCATGTAAATATCTCTTTCAGTGGGTAGGAATGGTAGGTACATGTCTTTGTCACTGGGCTGGGATGGTAGGTACAGGTCTCTGTCACTCAGTAGGGAAGTAGGTTCACATCTCTTTCACTGTGTAATGATGGTAGGTACATGTCTCTGGGTAGTGATGGTAGGGGCATGTCTTTGTCACTGGGTAGGGATTGTAAATACCTGTCTCTGTCTTTTGGTATGGGTGATAGGTACATATCTTTCTCTCTCTAGTTAAGGATGGTAGGTGCATGCCTTTGTCACTGAGTAGGGATGGAAAGTACATATCTTACTCACTGGGTAACGATGGTAAGTTTATGTCTCTGCCATGAGGTCGGGGTAATAGGTACAAGTCTCTGTCTTGGGGTAGGGTTCATAAATACATATCTTTGTCAATAGGTATGGATGGTAGGTACATATCACTGTCAATGGGTAGTGATGGTAAGTAAATGACTTTGTCACTTGGTAGGGATGGTAGGTATATATCTCTGTCACTGGGTATGGATGGTAGGTACATCTTTTTGTCTCAGAGTAGAGGTTGTAGGTACATATGGCTGTCCCTGGGTAACGATAGTAGATACATATTTTTCTCACTGGGCAGGGATGGTAGGCACATGTCTCTGGATAGGAATGGTATGTATATATCTTTGTCACTTAGTAGGGATGGTAGGCACATTTCTTTGTCACTGGGCAGGGATAGTAGGTATACAATTTTGTCACTTATTTGGGATGGTAGGTACATATCTTTGTACCAGAGTATGGATGACAGGTAGATAACTTTTTCTCTGGGCTGGGATCGAAAGTACATATATATATGTTCCTAGGTAGACATGGAATGTACACATCTATGTCTCTATGTAGGCATGGTGGTTACATAAACTGGTGAAATGGGAAAAGCCAAAGTAAAGGCAACTGCCAGAGAAAAACTCACAATGGCACTCGGAAAATAAAAACAACTGTTTTATTTAAGTGCTTTTCATCCCACTCTGTAGTGGGACTTCTTCAGATAAAACAGATTTTAAACCACAGTTATTAATCAACAGAAAGCAATCATCTGCCGGATTCACAATGGCTTGCACAGAGTGTACAAGTAGAGTAAGACTCCATGCAGCCATCATGTCTGACGAGCGATCCAGGAACAGCTTGTAGGGGCATGTAAGAGAGCTCCTAAAACATCTCCTACACGGACAGGGCTGGGATATGCAAATTACCTCACTTGCAGCCGAAAGGCATGCAAATGAGGTAAATTTGCGATCCAGGAAGCACAAACCTGTCCGAGTAGGAGCCGTGTTAGCTGCAGAAATGTACTCAGTTGACAACTGAGTACCGTTCTGCAAATAGCACAATGGAGCCTTGTCAGCTCCAAATAAAGGTGGCATATGGTTGAGGAAGTATGCCAATGGCCAAATATATGGCCATTGGAAATGTTCCCAGATGCAAAATTAAAATAAAAATACTTTTCCGATGTTTAAGCTTAGTGCAGCGCCACACAAACGGGGTGCGCTAAAAAAAATCATAAAATAAGAAAATAAAAGCCATGAACGTGGAATCTATGAAAACTGTTAAATTACAATGTAAGGGAATAGTAGGCTGAAGACAATATGGCCACTGAGTAGGGGTTGCTAAGGGGAGAAGCCCAGTCTAAGACATGTAACCAAGAATTAGTAGGCAATCCTATATAAATGTGTTAGAATAGTGAATCACACTTTTACATAGCAAATGAGCACAGTCAGTGGAGTGTAGGAGTAACAGAGTAGGAGATAGGTGACATCACAAGGGGGGTATGTATGAAAGTAGTGAAGCTCATAGGAGTAGAGTGGCATGTGTCAGCTGTCAGTTAGACATCATGGAAAGAGGTGTGTCAACAGGTAGGCCAGGGAAAGCCAAGAAATGGAAGGTGTATACTGTGGATAACACCAAAGTTTCTTGCTGAGTGGGTATGCACGCGTGTGCGCGCCTGTAAACCCAAGTAAGACAGAGTGCGCGTGTGAAAGCATGAGTGCGTGTGTGTAAGCCAGAGTAAGCATGTATAAGGCTGTTTAAAGACCTCTAAGCACGTATGCGCTGGTGTGTGCGAGTTTTAACCTGAATAAGCAAGTTTTAGTCCATCTAAGCATGTGTGCGCGCATGTGAGCTGCTGTGAGCGTGTTTGCACTTCTATGCGCGTTGCTCCCCCCTGAGGAAACAGAAAGGAAAAAGGAAGCACAACAAATAGTAGGAAGCTACCAGGGAATACTAGTAGAGCTAGCAGGTGAAAACAATCAGAATCAGGCAATTACACAAGGAGAACACTAGCCCAGGCCAGCACTAAAAACTCTGCAAACAACAGTGCAGTTTGTTTCTCTCAAGAGACACTGCAACATTGGAGTAAGCTACTAGAAGTGAAAACTGAAAAAGCTTCACTCAGACAAAAAATGCTAGGGGCTGCCATTGCTGTTATAAGGCGACATATGCAACATGCTGAGGGTGGTGACAATGCAAATGCTGCCAGTCAACCCACAGTGAGGAGACGGAGAAGAGTGTACAGGCCCAGGGTCACCTACAAGGGGTTACATGAGCTGGAGATAGTGGAGCGCTATAGAGTGGACAGAGACCTCCTGCAGCAAATTGTTGAGCTGTGCAGGCCACGCCTCACACACAGAACCAACAGAGGGGAACCCATCCCAGTGGAAACCAAGGTATGTGTTGGCCTAAGAATACTAGCAACAGGTACCTTCCAGAGATCAACTGATGATATGATGGGGATATCACAGGCATCAGCATCCAGGGTACTGCACCAGTTCCTGGATGCCATGTCAGCACATGTCGGTGATCATGTATATTTCCCCAATTCCCATGAGGTATTGACCAGCAATATGCGTCTCCTCCAGCAAATAGCAGAATACCCTGAGGTAGTGGGTGCAATAGACTGCACGCATATATACATCAAAGCACCAGCCGGTGAGCGGGGTAGGGCCTACATTAACCACAAGGGCTTCCCCTCCATCAACTGCCAGGTCATGTGTGATGCCCAGGGAATAATAATGAATGTGTGTGCTGGCTGCCCTGGAAGCAACCATGATTCCCATATCTGGCATCTGACGCAGCTGTACCAGACATTTGCCAATGGAGACATCCCACATGGTCACTTAGTGGGGGATGCTGGCTATACACTGGAGCCGTGGCTGATGACACCCATCAGAAACGCAGACACACCTGAACAGGAATGTCATAATGAGGCACATGCACAAACGCGAAATGTAATCGAGCGTGTGTTTGGGCTGCTGAAGTCACGGTTCCGGTGCCTGGACACATCTGGTGGAGCCTTGCAATACTCCCCAACTACATGTACCCAAATTGTCATGGTATGCGCTATGCTACATAATATGATTCTGTGAAAACAGCTGCAGCAGGACCAGCATAGGCCTGGGCCAAACAGCCCCCCACCATTGCCAAGGCCATCACAGGCAGAGCGTGTCTCAGAGGAGGAACAACCTGAGCCTGCCCCAGTAGGCAGAAGGAGGCATGCCCAGTATGCCTTGGCCTTGGCAAAGAGGCAACGCATAGCACATACACTGGCTCAGTAGGAACCCTGGAAATAATACCTCTCTCTGACTCCCACATATAGTGAAAGGGATGCCTAAGTTGACACATCCTGCTTTCAAACATGTGCAGGGAGTGTATAATGTGCATCCAACATAGGCAGCCCTGCAACACCACCCGAGGCATGATGGCCATGTGTTAAGCAATGTAAGGTAGTGCTAAACAGCATTTACCACCATGTAGTATATGTAAACTTGGTGACCTTGAGTATCATCCTACCCTCACCAAACATGATGCCACAATATGAAGACAAGATGATCAATTACAACAATTGGCTTAAGTATTGGTGTCAGTGAAAGGGGATCCAATGCCTGTCAGCCTGGGATGACATGCTCGACAAGACATGATGCTTCGCTAGGGATGGCTTTCACCTGTCACCTGTGGCTTTTTGGATATTGCCAAAGCTCTTGTCACCCCCATAGTGCCTTTTTTAGGTAAGGCTTAAAAGACAAACCCACCTCCATAGGTATCACAAGGGATAAGAATCTAGAAGTAATGCTACTCAATGCCAGAAGTCTAAACTGCAAGATGCACACACTCCAAACTCTCCTCAGCATGGAGAATGTTGATATCTGTGCAGTAACAGAAACCTGGTTCAAGGGTCCCAAGAGCACCATAGCACTAACAGGTTACACCTCATACCATGCTTAACAGCCGCAAAACATGGAACAAACTACAAAGGAGGGTGAGTGTCAATAATAGTCAAAGATACCCACACCCCCAGGTTGGTGGCACAGCATGAAGCATCAGAGACTATCCATGTGCAACTAACAGTGGGTAAAACCACCTTCCAGTTCGTAGCCACACTTGGAACCACACTTGGCTGACTGGAGAACACAGGAAAATATGAAGGTCTCCCCAAACACCATTATATTGGGCGACTTCAACTACCCAAACATAGACTGGGAGCATTACCCTAGCTGCAACATCCTAGAACAAAGGTTCCTAGAATTTATAAACTCAAATGCTATGGAACAACTTGCTACCACTCCCACAAGAGGGGAAAACATACTGGACCTGATCATCACCAACATGGAGACTCTATGCCCAAGACCAGAAGTGTATCCCTCACTGGTAAGATCAGACCATAGAGTAATCTCACTGGATAGTCACATCCCAACCCCAGCCCATGGCCAGAAAACCACAGTGAAAAATTTCACTAAAGCAAATGTCACACTCCTCAAAACCGAGGTGGAATCCTTCACACCCCCTGTGCCTGTGGAAAATATGGCCCAGACCTCAGAACCCTTTATAAACACATTCTATGAACACCTTCAGGAATGCATGGATCATGCAATCCCAAATAAAACCAAGATCCAATCCTCCAAAGGCAGGCATCCTGTCTGGTGGACCCCAGCCATAAAAAAACATACAATACAAGGAGGAAGATACTATATGATAGAGAAAAATCCCAAAAAGGGAAGGCATCTCTGATCAGTATTATTGAAAAACTACGGCCACACATAAAATCGTCTAAGGCCATCATTGAGATAAAAATTGTACAGGACACTAAGGATAATCACAAGGCTTTCTTTAGTTATGGTAGGAACCTGGGTGGGAAATCCCAGATATGCTCAGAATTAGTCCAAAATGACAAACAATACACCAAACCCACAGACATTGCCAATATCCGAGCTGACAGGTTCAGTGCAAACTCCCCCCCCCCTCCCCACCAAAAGGGCAAATATCTATCCCAGCAGAGTGCTGGCCTCCTAACATCTCAGATGCCCAGGTAACAGCCAGCCTCTCCAAAGCAAATCACACAGCATCAATGGGACCAGACAGTGTCCTGGGCTGTGTCCAACATGAACCCCAAGAAGAAATGAATACAAACATAAAACCACTGTTCAATCTCAGCCTTACCACAGGATATGTACCCAAAGAGCAGTGTACAGCAACAGTGGTCCCTCTCCACAAAGGTGGTGCCTCAATGGATACTGCAAACTATTGGCCCAGAAGCCTGGCTAGCTTGGTCTGCAAAGCTATGGAAAGGATCATCATGGACTTCAGAAATAAAGATATTGGGGACCTACAGACACTGGATCCTACCCAGTTTGGCTTTGTTAAGGGCAGATCCTGCCTCTTAAACCTGGTTGAGTCATTTGAAACAGTCACCAAGGCCATTGACGAGGGGAAGGTGGTCCACACAGCCTACCTGGACCTCGCAAAAGCCTTCCATACAATACCCCACTTGGTCATTATAGATAAGCTCACCAGCTTCAATATAAACCCCTATGTCACTAGATGGGTTGCAAACTGGCTCAAGGACAGAACCCACATGGTCAGAAATGCTGGAGCCATGTCAGACCCCAAACCAGCTACAAGTGGCATCCCACAAGGCTCAGTCCTGGGACCTCCCTTGTTTGGTATATATTTCTCAGAGGTACAGGCCAACACAGAAGGACTGTGGCTGAACAAGTTTGCAGATGACTGCAAACTGGGTGCCATAATCGACCCTCCAGCTGACACAAGCATCCTACAAAAGGGCCTCATAGAAACAGACAACTGCTGCCAGAGCCATGTCCTTAAGCTAAATGCAAAAAAGTGTATAGTCATCCCCTTTGGCAAAAACTAAGTGCCCACAAATTACCACATAGGTGGTAACCCATTAAGTATGAAAGAAGTGATAAGGGACCTGGGGACCGAAGTTGATAGCAGTCTCTCATTTGACAACGACGTGGCCAAAGTGTTTAGAAAAACATTTCATATAGCCCACCTAATCATGAAGGTATTCACATCTAGATCAGGGGAGGTCATTGTGCCTCTTTACTCATCCCTCATCAGGCCCATAATTGAGTACAATGCCCCTTGTTGGATGTACATTATCAGACACCTGCAGCAGCTGGAAAGACCCCAAAAGTACCTCACCAGGAGGATCAAAGGGCTCAATCACATGCCATTTGCTGCCCGGTTAAAGAAACTGCAGCTCCACTCAGTGGCATACCACCTGCCCAGAGGTGATCTGTGCCTGATGTATAAAGCCATGTCCAACCTGGAATCAATGGACATGCTGCACCTTGGAAAATCAGAATCCCATCAAGCTATGCACTCAAGAGACCTGAACCTCAGGACTGAAATAAATAGGACATGCTGGAGTGACAGTTTCTTAACCCAGAGGCTCCCTCCACTCCTGAGTAAACTCCCACTCCAGATTAGCCAGAGTCCCTCATTGACTCTCTTCAAGAGGAATCTGGATGAGTGGATGGGAGATTGTAGGTTTACCCTGGGTATTGCTTCTATGTCACTGTTAGACAGAGGCACAGTATACTAACCTTGAAAAATGTCATGGCAAACTCCACTTAAAATGTGTGTTGAAAGCCAAACACACTCTGGCTAGGATTATAAATGCCCTAGGGCAGATAGCCTAGTATGAACCTATGAACAGAATCACACACACCAACTAGTACAACTGTGGTCAATGTGGAATAATGTTTGGCAATGTCCACCCAAGTTGGTGAATACACAGCAATGTTGGACAAGCCTGGTTTAAGTAGGCCATAGGTGAACAAAATGCAACATGCTCATAATTGCCCAACTGGCCCTTAACCAGTCTGGTCTGCTCAGTATGAACATTTAAAGCAGTGATGGGAGTCAAACCCATGATACTGTGTACCATAGTGAAAGCACTGAACCAGTACACCATGACAGTATTGCAGTGTTCAGCCAGTATGAAAGAATGTTGACAAGTCTTTGCAAACTATCCCATGGAAACCCTGCAGGCACAGCACAATCTCTGTTGAGTGATGACACAAAGACGTCTGGCAGTAAGAACACAACATGACTTCCAACACACACAGTATAAATGTCAATATTGGTCATGTTCACACACAGCCACAAATGTAGTGGACTTCAGATCACAACATATGGAAAGGTCACACTGGGCATGCTCACAAACTTGGATAAATGAGACATATGTCAGGCAACAAACCATGGAAAGCCTGAACTGGGCATGCTCACACACTTAGGCCATGTCTGAGTATAGCAGTCAGTCACACATATCTGGCAGTTGTATGTGTTAAGCCAGGAACCTCCCATGATCCAGCAATCCACCCTGTGCACACAGTTAAATGACAACAGACACATATATTAATATACCAGAACCCTGTCATGATCAAACATCTTACGCAGATACACACGTTGTTCACAGAAACTGTGAAAGCTACAGCAATAAAGACCTGCAAACATTAGCAGCAACAAATATTGTGCATCCCAAACATAAACATAGGTGCAGAGGTGAATACTAGGCTGTCTGCCCTAGGGAATTCATAAGCCTAGGCAGAGTGTATTTGGCGTCTGCCTCCCCAGTAGAGTAGCCTACTGTGCCTCTGTAAAGTAGGACACAGAAGGCACCCTTTAAGGCTACTTTGCTGTGCCTCTGTCAAGCAGGAACACAGTGGAGATCCCAGGGGTGAATTTGCAATTTCCCATCCATGCGGCTGTATTTTGCTGCAAGAGGGTTGGTGAGGGGCTATGTCTAACTTTAATTGGGATTCAATTCCAGAGTGAGGGGAGCCTGTGAGTAATGAATCTGTCCCTGCAGCATGTCCTATTTATGTTTGTGCTGAGGTTTACGTCCCTGGAGTGTGTAGCTGTATGAGGTGGAGCATATCATTTACTTCGGGGTTTGAAATGGCTGTGTACATCAGGCATAGATTACCTCTGAGTAGGCGTTAAGCAACTGAGTAGTGCTGGAGATCCTTTAGCTGAGCTGCATAGGACATCTGTGTGTAACCCATGAGCCTCTTGGGAAGGTACTGTTGTGGACACTGTAGTTGCTGCAGGTGTTGGGTAGGGTACACCTCAAAAGGGCCATTGTAGTCAAACATGGGCCTGATAAGTGACTAGTAGAGGGCCACAATGACCTCCCATGATCTACATGCAAACCCCCATGTGATAAGGAGGGCTATATAAAGGTCTTTGCAATGACTCTGTCAATGTGATTAGCAAAGGAGAGGTTACAATCTATGTTGGTCCCCAAATCTGTAAATACATCTTCTGTACTTAATGGATTACCACTTATGTGGTGATTTGTGTGCACCTTGTTTTCCCCAAAGGGGATGACTATGCATGTCTTAGCATTTAGCACGAGGCCATGGCTCTGGCAACAAGCATCCATCTCTGTGAGACCCTTATGGAGGAAGCATGTGTCAGCTGCAGTGTTGCATATGGCCCCCGGTTAGCAGTCATCTGTGACGTTTGTTAGACATAATCCCCCCGTGTTAGTCTGAACCTCAGAGAAGTACATACCGAACAATACAGGTCCCACAACTGAGCCCAGAGAGACACCGGTTGTAACTGGTCTGGAATTGGACATGGCACCTGCAAGTCTGACCATGTGGGTTCCATCCCTGAGGCAGATAGCAACACATCTAGTGATATAGGGGTTGATATTTAAGCTGGTAAGCATATGTATCTCTATATTTAGAGATTGTGTAATGAAGGACCTACATACTTCTATTCTGTACGAGTCCACATCCAACAACCTTACTATAGCTGAAAGGAAAGCCCTGTCTGAACTCAAGGACAATCATGATATAGTCATCACTATGGCCGATAAAGGGGGTGCCATTGTAGTTATGGATCATCAATCATATACAGAGGAAGCTTTACGCCAATTATCAGATTCCAGTTTCTACATGGAAATGAGTATTGATCCTACTCCCTCTTTCAAGGGTGAAGTGGATTCTTTTCTAGATTTGGCAGTAGACCAGGGTATTATAAGTGAACAGGTAGCCAAGCAACTTAAGGTGGATGAACCAACTCCACAATATCTATATTTGCTACCCAAAATACATAAGGATCCACTTCATCCTCCTGGTAGAATGATTGTGTCAGGCAGAGGGTCCTTAACGGAGCCAGTGTCAGCTTTTCTTACACATCATTTACAACCATTACTGAAGCAAATCAGATCCCGTATAAAAGATACTACAGAATTTCTTAAGATCATTGAAGATTCTCAACTGGAACCGAATTGGTGGCTCTGTACATTGGATGTGGCATCCCTATACACCAATATCCCTCATGATGTGGGGATTCAGGCTGTTTCATATTGGCTATATAAATCAGACTTATACTCTACAGGCTTCAATAATTTTTTGATAAAATTGACAGAAATTGTGTTACGTAAAAACATCTTCTACTTTAAAGGAAAAGCATATTGGCAAATCAAGGGCACAGCAATGGGGGCATAATTTGCTCCCATATATGCAGATCTTTTTATGGGATATTACGAAGCAACATTCATATATGACGTCCAGCATAATACACACATCCAGGATCTGGATATCTGGTGCAGATATCTAGATGACTGTTGGATGGTGTGGGGTGGAGACTTAGATCAGTTGTCTGAGTTTGTAACATATTTGAATAACAACTCTTTTGGTATTAAATTCACTGCCAACATTGAATATGATAGGATTGTCTTTTTAGACGTAATAGTTACTAGACTTCCAGACAACACTTTAGCCACCTCGGTTCACCAGAAATTTCCTGAATATAACACACTATTACATGCTCAGAGTTCCCACCCACGCCACATCATCCGAAACATCCCAAAATCTCAGTTTATGCGGATCAGACGCATCTGCTCTTCTGAACAAGATTATGCCAATTGCAGTCTTGATTTGTCACAAAGATTTATTAATCGTGGTTACGATCACCACAATCTTTCTGATATTATGGATGAAACTAATAGGTTGACACGCACAGGTTTATTAGAATATAAATCAAAGAACAGGGTACCTTCTGCAACAGGTTCTGATTCATCCTTGAGGTTAGTAACTACTTATGGGACTAATACCAACAAGTTTAGAGACATTATCAATCAACATTGGGACATTTTGTTATCACATGACTATTTGAATAATATTTTACCCAAACAATGTTCATTTTCCTATCGTAGAGGATGAAATCTCAATTCATACCTTACCCACTACAAGAGATACATTCCCCACATTCCACATCAAACAACTCTATTTGGGGATATACTTGTGGGCTGCTTCCCATGTGGCCACTGTACTGCTTGTCAACATATATGCAAAACAACTGAGTTTACAAGTAAAAATACATCTCAAGTTTTTAATATCAGAATTTTTGCTAATTGCAGCTCAGATTGGGTGGTCTATTTAGCAACGTGCACTTGCTCTGCCTTTTATATTGGCCAGACGTCTAGGCCAGTAAAATTTAGAATAGGGGAGCATATGAGTGCTATTAGGAATAAACAGCTAACTGATGCACTGTACAAACACGTTATAGATCACCCATCTGCTGTTTTCAAATTTGTTATTATTGACAGGATTACACTACACAGAAATTTTAAAGCAGGGTGGCACACCAAACTTAATCACATGGAGAATATGTGGATTATAAAATTGGGTGGACTATTTAGGCCTGGATTAAATGAATCTGAATAATAGAGTTTAAAATATAGTTTAGTCTGCAACTTTATATTTTTGTACCTTGGAAGTAAGAGAGTAGAATGTATGGCTTACTATATACCATATATACCTACACATATTTAACTAGTATCACTTGCTTTTTTATGTCATTGTGATATTATAATTACAAACACCAATAGATAATCTAATTTAATGCTTGTTATTTTTTACTTGCAGTTATTGATATAATGTTTTGGATATACATTATCTTATTATGAATTTTATTTGGAGATTAGGTGTATATGTCCCTTTAAGGACTACATTTTATATATATATATATATATATATATATATATATATATATATATATATATATATATATATATATATATATATATATATATATATATATATATACCCAAGTGGATATGGCGGAGACTTTTTTCAATTAAATGTTGTAGCATTGAGAAAGGCTGCTTTAAGCCGAAACCGGTTTGCTTTTGTTTGTGTAATGGCTTACAACCATTACATTTAGACTTTATGGTGTACAAATAAATATTCGTACAATCCTTTACGTGCTGGTCCAATTTTTGTGGTTTTACAAGTTTTTTTGGGACCGCGCACATTGTCTTGTGTGCGTGAACTCCTTGGATGTAACTTAAGCATATGTATGATGCCTGAGTGGGTATTGTGTTGCAGGCTTCTGCAAGGTACAGGAAGACTGTGTGAACTACCCTGCCCTCATCCATGACTTCAGTAACTGTTTCAAAGATATGAACTATGTGCAAGAGGCAAGATCTGCCCTTAACAAAGCCGAATTGTGTATGATCCACTGTCTGGAGGCTCACAATGTTTTTGATTATGACTTCCATGATAATACACTCCATAGCTTTTTCTACCACACTAGTCAGGCTTATGGGGTGATAGTTCCTGTGGTCCATTGTGGCACCACCTTTGTGGAGTGGAAGCACTGTATCTGTATGCCATTCTCAGGGTACATATCCTGTAGTAAGGCTAAGTTGGAACAGTGACTTAATGTGAGTGTTCAGTTCTACTCAGAGCTCGTGTAGGACACAGCCTGGGACACCATCCAGTCCCATACATATGCTGTGTTATTTGCTGTGGAGAGGGCACTGTTCACCTGTGCATCTGTGATGTCAGGGAGGTTACATTCATTTGGGATGGGCATCTGTACCCTTGGGGCGTAAGGAGGGGGCGTTTGTGCAGACTCTGTCTGCCAGGGTGTAGGCTATGTCCGTAGGTTTGGCATATTTTGTGCTGTTATGCAACAATTCAGAGCATATCTGTGTTGTTTCCACACATATTCCTGACATAACTAAAGAAGGCCTTGTGATTATCTGTACTGTCTGGTCAATTTCACTGTCAAAACATACAAGTGATGATTATATGAGGGATTGAAGTGTCTTGCCAATACTGTTCAGAGATGTCCTCCCTCTGTGGGATATTGCTCTGTTATGTAGTAGCTTCCTCCTTCTGTTGTACAGCTTATATATGGCCGGGGTCAACCAGACAGGTCTCCTGTTTTGGAGGAGTCATGGTTTTATTTGGGATAGCATGATCAATGCATACCTGCAGGTGCTCATACAATGCGTTTGTAAAGGATTCTGCAGATTGGGCTGTATTATCCTCCAGCACGGGGCCTTTGAAGTATTCCACCCCAGTCTTCACAAGTGCAAAGTCTGCTTTTGAGAAATTCTTTACAGTGATTTCCTTGGCTGGGGGTGGGGACGGGATATGGATGTCTAGGGAAAGTTGTTTAAGGTCTGATCTTAACAATGAGGGTTCTACCCCTGGTGTGGAACATAGAGTCCCCATGTTGGTGTTGATCTGGTCCAATATGTATTCCCCCTTGTGGGTGTGGTGACTGCTTGTGCCATAGCACATGGATCCACAAATTGTAGTGGCTGTAGGGTGATGTTGTTGAGGGCCTGATTAGTATCCTCAGTCAATATTTGTGTACCTGAAGTCAACCACTATAATGGTGTGTGTGAAGACCTTCATATCCTACACTGTTCCCAGGAAAGCCGGGTGCAGTTCCTGGGTATGGGGGGGGGTGGTCTGAACTACACACCAAACCAAAAGGCAGTTTTGCACAATAGTAGTTGTATATGTATGGCCTGCCCTGCTTAGTGCAGTGGTACCAACCCAGAGGTGTGTGTATCTGTCATGTATATGGATACACCCCCTACTTGTGTTGTGTGTTGCAAGTCCTGTGGCCATGAAGCATGGTATAGAACATAACCTGGCAGTGCCAGTGTGCATATGTGACCCTGAACTAGTCGTCTGTTAATGCACAGATATTGTTATCCCCCATACTGAGGGATAGTTAAAGATGTACATTCCTCTTTGGAAAGACTGATGATGTCAGCACCCTATAAATACAGCAGGAGAAGAGAAATCTTGCAGTAATGCGAATAGCATGCTGCGCTAATGCATCGTTCTTAAGTATCATAACATAGTTAGGTAGGGGTTCGAATCCTGCAAAGGCTGTGTGTGAGGTGGCAGGGGGGTGTGTATGTATGCAATTCTTTGTGAAAGGAATGGCCTTTTTGAAGACTGGGATCACACACTACAAGATATATATTCCTCTTAGGAAAGACTGATGATGTCAGCACCCTATAAATACAGCAGGAGAAGGGAAATCATTCAGTAATGCGAATAGCGTGCTAATGCGTCTTTCTCAAGTATCAAAACACAGTTAGGTAGGGGTTTGAATCCTGCAAATGCCTTGTGTGTGTAGGGTGGCAGGGGGGTGTGTATGTATGCAATTCTCTGTGAAAAGAGTGGCCTTTTTGAAGACTGGGATAACACACTACAAGATGTACATTCCTCTTAGGAAAGACTGATGATGTCAGCACCCTATAAATACAGCAGGAGAAGGAAAATCATCCAGTAATGCGAATAGCACGCTGTGCTAATGCGTCTTTCTCAAGTATCATAACATAGTTAGGTGGGGGTTTGAAACCTACAAATGATGTGTGTGTTTGTCAATGTGTTGTGTGTTTTGCTTTTATTATTGTATGACATATTGTTATAACAGTAATTTCAATGCACACATCAGGTATGTGTGTGCCGCATACAGATATGTACCTGTGACCTTTAATTGTTCCTATGTGTGAAGCCTGCCTCATATGATTACAGTTGTTACCTCTGCCAGCATGTGCTGCAGCTTACCAGACCTTAGGCCATACATGTATATTGGTGACAATGCAGGCTACTGCAGTGACCTGTGTCCTAGGCCAGCTATGTGACACACACCCATGAAAGCTTTGATAGATTAATGTGGGTGAGGGTTCATGTCTGGAGTATATGTCAGACATGTTAAAACACAGCAAAGTCTGTGAGTGATGGACATCCAGTGTAGGTGTATGGCAACTGTTGCTGATATGCATATAGACACCGTCTTGCTTAGGTGATACACCGAGGGACTGCAAAATACCTTTGGAAATGTGAATATCACAGGATAGACAAGATAACACTTGTCCAGATGTACACACCATTACCCATTCTACATGATGGGTGCTACCACCTAAATGGTACTGTTGGAATACTATGTTAACTACATGCTGATGACAATGCTACAGTTGCATTACAGCAATACAGCATGGCTTGGACAACAGGTAGCTGTCTGTATGATACCCTTATGGTGGTTAGGTGTGTCATGTGTAGAATGCATTGTAGGCCACTGTATGCATTTGCAGTCGTGGATGGACATATCCGTAGTGTGTTGGCATGTACATGAGACTGCTATATGCCAAAGAGTATTGTTCCCAGGGATGTGTGGGGCTCAGTAAGAATGGCTACTGGTATAGTGTAGTACTGCAGGGATATCACTGACACCAGGTTCCTACATCTGTGTAACAGTAGAGGAGACACCAAGTAATGAACACGGAATGTCAGGCTATGTAGGCTGTGTATAGTACTAGAATGCAGACCATTGACATATGGAAACCGTATCACCCACAGCATACTGTCAAACCATGTCATGTTCCATGCTAACCATGTTCACAAATGTACACCTGCAACTCTGTGCTGCAAACATCACACATGTACTGTCCACACCCCAACCCATGCAGGCACAGGTACATACAACAGCCATGTGGCACATTTGCAGACCGTACACTTTGGGAATTAACACTGGTGTATACAAAACTACACTGACAATCATAGTTAATGCATCATGCATGCTCAAATATACCCACAACGATATCATTACACTGTACTGTTAACAACATGATATTATTACTACAGTGCTATGTAGTCACCCTGTGCATCAGCACCATGCTATCCTGTTCCTGCATCAATGTTACAGATGGCAGGAGTTAGCACAGTTTCATCATATGGACAGGGTGTGTACTTGGTTTGCCAGAGTCTGCCATTGACACATCCAATCAACATGTATGTGTGTGTGTTAGTGAGGGACAACAGTACAACATGGGGCAATGTTGATGCAATGTGTGTGTGTGTGTGTGTGTGTGTGTGTGTGTGTGTGTGTGTGTGTGTGTGTGTGTATGTGTTAGCCCTAGGTGTTAACATTATGTGTGTGTGTATGCTTGCACACAGTTCCACCACGTGGCTGTCATATATGGGTGTTTGTGGACAGCCACAGACTGTACCTGACAGGTCATACAGATCACTGTCTCTGGCCACGGACACTGTACCTGTGCCTGGCAGGGGTGTTACGGACAGTATCAGGTACTAAGCCAGACTGGGTACTGTCATCAGAAGCAGTGGGTTGTTGACTGGACACATGTCCCTGCTGGGACTGTCCAGAGCCACGTGCACGTGGTCTTCTAGGACGGTGTAATGACAGCACAGACCCAGCATTGATGGGGCTGGTACTGTCAATATGGGAGCGGCTGTGGGTTTGTTGTCGTCTGCGATGACTGCCAGCTGATGATATTGCCGGCATACATCCACATCAATGCCTCAACTGTCCTGCACTGTCCTGGCTCCTGGACATGTAATTGTGGAAGAGATCTAATGTGTCCCCCCAATGTCTATCAATGACCTCGCTGATATTGCAGATGGTAACCACAATGTCATGCATAGTGTCATTCATAGCGGTGTGATGTGCTCTAAGCTCCTTCAGACCCTGCCTGGTGTACCGTTCCATACGTGCCTGTGCCTGCATTACAGCCCGGAACATAGCTGAGGTTGAAAGACCTCTGTGGGCACGTCTGACAGGGGCAGTACGACCATGGATGCTCCCACGAGAACCCCTGGACATCTGCCTGTGTGGTACCATGTCAGGAATCTGGCCATGGCTGCTGTGAGGGGATGCATGTGCCAATGATACCACACTACCCTGGTCAATGCCCACTGTATGCTGTCCCTCACCTAAGGACATTGGTGACAATGGATGTATTGGCAGGATGACTGTGCGCATTGATGGGGTTCACTGCTGTGTAGTGTCGATTGGCTGACCAATGACAGACCCTGTCACACCTCCCTGTGCCATTACACATGTATCATCATTATCACTATCCCCAGCAGTGGCTTCAGGTTCCCTGCTGCACTCCACCAGAGCAACATCAGAACCTGTGAGAGGAAGATAGGAAACACAGTTTACAAATGTGTACATGATGTTAGCACACATGCACACAGGTGCACATGCACACATGCACACATGCACACAGGCGCACATGCACACATGCACACAGGCGCACATGCACACATGCACACATGCACATATGCACACATGCACACAGGCGCACATGCACACATGCACACATACACACATGCACACAGGCACACAGGCGCACATGCACACATGCACACATGAACACATGCACACAGGCGCACAGGCACACATGCACTCAAGCACACAGGCACACAGGCACACAGGCACACTCCTCAGTACAGCAGATACAAACACAGACACACCTGCAATCCAACACATACACAATACTGTTTGAGGGTGGGTGACAGTATCACAAGGAAAAACATCACTGCACATGTGTCAGCATGCAGATTATGTGTTGCACAGGAACATGCAGTGCAAGTGTAGACAGCCCTTGTTAATAACAGTATATGTGTACTTGATAGTTGTGTGTAGTTGTTCAGTGATTGTCTCCACCCTGGGACACAATATGTACAAGGACATAACAATATTGTGCAAGTGTTACAAGCTGTGGGTGCATATATTTGCACACACACACACACACACACACACACACACACACACACACACACACACACACACAACACATGACGGTGCTACGCAATAACTGCTATGTGTACTTTTGTGGTCAGTGGAACTGGATGTGGTGTAGTAACGTGAGCCATGATCAACATGCTTCTTGTGGTCAGTCAACAATAATAATGTGTGCCAGACAGGGAGCTAGCATGCTGTACCTGAAGTGCAGTAACATGACTACATCCACAATTACACAGCCACTTGTTACATGGGTGTGTAAGGTGGCCAATAGTGAGCATTGCCTAACATGAATGTATTATTTGTTCAAGACTGTTGCACAAAGACATGGTAGGCCTCTACCGATCAGGTATATTATGTGTGCTGCATAGAGGATAAGTGGGATACTGAAGGGTGGTCATACAGCAGGTGTCATAATTGGACATGTGTAGCAGGCTAAGGTGTAGTGCCTATGTCAAACATGTGTGTGTTGTGTACATATGTATCAGGTATGCCTATACAATGTCTAGTACTGTGTTGCCACACATCTGTGTCATGCTCTGTGTATTGCATGTGAGTGAGGCAGCTACTGAGAATAATGGGATATGCATAGTCTCACAGCAAACATGCACAGCATGTATTATACGTAGGTGTTACATGTGCACACACTACACCTCCATATGACATACACATGTCATTAGCAATAGTATTGTTATTACACAATCACCAGCATGGATTAGCTGCCTTGCTGTCACTCCAGAGGGACCTGCAAAAATATGACAATGATTGCCAGTGGCCACAACTGTGCCATTGATACTGTGAGTATGATAAAGTACAGTAGTACAACAGGTGGCTTTCACAGATGTACAGATTATGTTCAGAATATCAATCTTGCAGAATAGGCAGGTTAACAGCTACACACACAGTACATATCTCACACACGCATAAACTACCAGTACAGAGGACATTCAACTACAGATATGGCATGTTACCTGCACACTCCATTTCAACAAGCTGGGTGGCTCCAGCCTCCATGATGACACATGTTTGTGGATGTTGTTGTTGTTGGCCTGGAGCCACAACACTTAGAAGGTGCTCCTCCACACTGGTGAGGGGGGGTGGATAGGTACCCCGCCACCTATGGCAAGCTGTTAAATGTGGATGTCAGACACATGCTGCCGGACACGTCTAATTAAATAACTGCAGTGATGGCGTACCTGCTCATATGTCCGGTTATGCATGCCTATGTGATTTACCCGACGGACAAGACCTTGCCACAGTGCAGCCCTCTCGTGCTGGTTCTGGCTGGTCCTGGAAAACAGCACAGAGAAATTCTGTACCAGGCTCTGGTGGATCTCCTGATCTGCTGCTGCTGTATAAGGTGGGTTACGCTGATGCACCATCACCCTGGAAGGAAAAGAAAAATATGTGAGCAAGTCATGTGGCACACTTAATATTCTAATGTACTGATATCACTTAACTGCCATATATAGCATCTGTCTGTCTATC
>NC_056728.1:1026089824-1026134824 GCF_019279795.1 Protopterus annectens | reverse complement strand
TTACATGTCCAGCAGACATGTATGTGAAATGGGAAGCTATGTATGGGGCGTAATTTTTTTGTGGGAACAGAGTGCCCTTTTTTTATTTTTTTTTCAGGTGAGAGTGGAATGTGAGGTACAGGAAGTAGGTATATTTGGGGAGGTAGGTTGGGGAGGTTAACAGACAAGACAAACAAGATGCATACAGGGGCGGAGTATGACACATGTGGGGGGTAAACACAATTGATGGGGATGGATGTTTGGATATCGCAAGCCCATGAGCCCACAGATGGCAACAGTGGAAATGAGATCCCCACCCATGGGCAGTTACCACTGCGCCTTCACAGCCCAGGCCGGGGCTGTGCTGGGGGCTGGATAGGATGGGCAGGTGCACCCATGAGTTGAGCCACTCTCGCCTCAAGCTGGCATAGTGGATCAGTCACAGAACGCCTGATCTCACTACGCACCACAGACTGGACCCTATGGAGGGTGAGTGGAGGCTCTCCTCCGGCCACGCTTGCAGAGGGGGGACGAGCCCCATCCCTTGCAGCGCTTCCACCTGAAGGTGGCACAGGGCCACCGGAGGAGGAGGAGGTCCCGGCCTGGGCACTGGTGCCAGGTGCACTCACCAGCTGAGGTGGGAGATGTGGGTCCGCTGGAACCCGCCTTCCCTGTTATCCTATGTTTAGCAGTATTTTATGGTATTTTGGGTTAGTAACAAACAACACCACTCAAAATTAGCTGTAACAGCATGCATCAGTATTCCCATTAACCAAACGCACATGAATTCCAAACATTGAGCAGCAAGCATAACACATGCATATTTAGAACAACAGTGGACATTCCAACAGCATGCAGGGTTGATTGGTGGCAACAGGCCATCGGGTTTGGATATGTGAACAGGGCACATGCATCAACATGCATGCAGATATGTATAAACCAACAGGACAAATGTCCATGGGAATTAATTGTGAATACACATACCCAGTTTGGTGTGGAACGGCATAATTTGTGAAAATAGGGTAGGGTGGAGAAATATTACATTAACAATGTAAACTACCTATACATATACTGTACATTCCAAGTAGATGCAGATATATATCCCCTACATGTATTAGTACAATTTCCTGTATGTAACCTTAGGAATGTTGGTGATGGGGATGTTACTGCTACATTAATATACATTCCATTTTTATTTATATATGTTCATATCTGGCTGTGTTCAGGTAAAGCATCCTGCAACATTTGATTTATATGGGTCTAGACAACTGTGGTTGTTCAGCATTGAACAACCATACTATCTCCATAATGCAAGGGCACAACAACATATCCAAATTGTGGGACGGACACAGTCCAGGTTCTGTACTTTATTAAAGACATTTCACTCTTTGGTTGTGGCTGTCTCATTCATTTCATTATGTAGTGAATGCAGTATACCTTTATTCCAGACATATTACAGATTTCTTGGTAGCTTCAAACTCTCTTTCTCACACTCTCTCACTTATTTTATATTTGCATTTCAGGATATTGCTTAATTCTTGGCTTTATTAACATTTATTACTGGGTTACAACAATCCTTTCCAGTTGACTCACTTATTTCATATGGCAGAATTTACAAGGATGTATTCGACAGTTGTCTATCCTTTGTTGATTGATTACAGCACTAATTTTCAGGCTGAAGCAGTTATCTGATATTACAATACAGGTGGAAACTCTATTTGAGACTTGTTTAATCTTTATTACTGGATTGCAATACTCATTTCCAGTCTACATCACTAATCTAATCTTACAATACTAGCAGAATCTTTCTTCTAGGCTTATTTGACCTTTATTACTGGGTTACAACACTGAACTCTTTTACAAGCTGTCCCACTTATATTCTATAACAATACCAGCAGAATAATTACTAACCTGCCTGGTGGCACAGCCTCACCAGCCTATCAGCATAGGCTTGCAGATTCGCGGAACGAACACCTGCAGCTGTAATATAAATGAAGGAATATTGTAACATACCTATCCATACTATAGGCTAGGATAGCATTTCTTACATACTTAATTACATGGATACTTACTCAATAGTGGGGCATTGGGCATTTGGCGGGCCTCCTGGATCCATCGGTTCAGTTGGTCCTCCTTTCATCGCTTCAGGTCCGCATGGTGGTGACGGACCTGTTCACTAGTCCTCGGAATGCATGTGGCACTGGTGAGATCATGTGCCAACCGGTTCCAAGCCTCTGCCTTATATGCTCCCCATTGAACCTGGCCCTGTATGAGATGCGCTTCATGATCATGGACTAGGAGCCAAACCATATATTTTGACTCCTCAACACCCCACCTTTGTGCTCTAAAGTGATTTCCCTCTTTTGCACCTGCCATCCTGACTGCAAATGGGTACCACAATCAGTTATGGTGTGTATTCCCACCTGTGGGGCTTATATATGCCAGTTTTCCTGCACTTATCTGTGATTGGCCATTTTGGATATTTCTCTGCTTACAGCAAACCTGCTTTGTCATGGTTATATTTTCATTCATTTCTATATGTATGGTAATACTGTATTTCTTAGTACAACTGTCATGGCTTAGTGGTTCAGTACTTTGACTATGGTGCACAGTATCCCGGGTTCAATCCTTGCCATTGCTTTTGTATTTTACTACTGTCTAGACAGGCTAGTAGGTGTGTCTGTGTAAAGGCGACTTTGCTACAGCTTGCCCAACGTTGCCCGACGGTAAGCTGGTTGGGGCGTTGCGCAGCTCTGCGCAAACAGCTTACGCTGGTAACCCGTTATTTAGCCATAAGCACTCATATTAAGCTGGGTAAAGCACTGCCCAGCTACGGGCACTCATATTGAGCTTGTTAAAGTGCTGCTCAGCTATGGGCACAGATATTAAGCTTGTTAAAGCTCTGCTCAGCTACGGGCACTCATATTAAGCTTGTTAAAGCGCTGCTCAGCTACGGGCACTCATATTAAGCTTGTTAAAGCACTGCTCAGCTACGGGCACTCATATTAAGCTTGTTAAAGTGCTGCTCAGCTATGGGCAATTATGATCCTTTTTATATATACATAATATAGGTTTTGTTCAGAAATGCATGGGCCATTTCATTACATTTTACTTAAATTAAATTTATATATATCGGGGAATTGTTTCATACTTATTTAAAGAAAAATGGAGGGGGATGTTGTGGGGCTCGAACCGTGACTGCCTATTCTTTGGGTGATGTCTGTACTGCTACGCTATTGCTACTTTGCTTAATTTGCATATGTAGATCTTATATGCTTTTCAATGTCATATCTGCTAACTATGGTTGAGCGAAGGGCATACCCGTGCAAACGAGTGCAAATACGGGCAAACATTTTGGAAGTTATAAAAAAAAAAAAGGAAACTGCTATTTTTACATTTTACATATTTTCAGTAGGGTTTAGTCTGTGGGGATGTGTGGTGTTGTGTTCCTTGACATTTCAGCAGACTCGCTGGTGGGTGTTTACTTTCAGGACTCTGACTCTTCTGAGGGCATTTCTCTTTGCTGTACTCTGCAATCGGACACACCCCATACTTTCCTACATGGACCGTGTTAGACTTGGGTATGATTCAGCATGCCCTCATGAATATGCATGGCATGCGGACGTCATACCGTTCAACTGCAGCCTCCGAGTAAGACATATTAAGTCTTACATGGAGGTTTCGTGAATCCGGCCCCATGTGTCCACAACCTCCAATAACAGCATTTCCTTCATTAAATAATCAGATAAGATAATCATCAATTAAAAAAAGCACCCTTTGTTTAGTAAAGCACAATATATACAAAAAAAAACTAAATTAATATCAAAAATTCTCTCCATTAAATACAAACTAACAACCAAAATCTGACGAAGAAATCTTTGGTCTAGTTAGTCAGATCTTTTCTTAAATATATAACTAAAAATAAATGATTTTATTGTCTATTCACAAGTACCATAAAGAACCATCAAGAAAAATAGAAACAACACTATTCCATGCATATACCTTTTCAACTAACTTCTTTGAAAACATGTCTCTGCCTTTTTGGTAGGGATGGTACATATCTCCATCACTGGGCATGGATATTAGGCCCATATAATTCTTTCTTGGTAGGGATGGCAGGTACATGTCCTTGTTCCTGTGTGCGGATGGTAGGTACATATCTTTATCCCTGGGTAGGGATGGTAGGAACATATCTTTGTCAGTGCGTAAGGATGGTAGGTATATGTCTTGGCCACTGGGTTGTGATTGTAGGTACATATCTTTGTCTCATGGTAGGAATGGTAGACAAATATCTTTTTTTAACTGGGTAGGAATGGTAGGTAAATATCTTGGTCTCTTGATAGGGATGGTAGGTATATATCTTTGTGACTGGTTAATGAGGGTAGGTACATATTTTTGCCACTGGGTAGGGTAAGTAGGCACATGTCTGTCTCTGTGAAGGGAGGGTAGATGCATTTCTTTGTCACTGGGTGGAGACTGTAGGTACATAAATTTTTCTCTGGGTAGGAATGCAGATACATTTTGTTGTCTCTTGATAGTGCTAGTAATTACATGCCTTTGTCACTGGGTAGGTAGGTACAAATCTTTGTCCCTTGCTATGGGTGGTTGGTACATATCTTTGTTCCTGGGTAGAGATCTTAGGTACATATCTCTGTTTCTTTGTAGAGATGGTAGGTAACCACCTCTATTTCTGGGTAGGCATAGAAGGCCCATATCTTTTTCTCTGAGTGGGCACTGTAGATGACCTTCTATATCACTGTTGCAGTATCCTAAACAGAAGGGATCTCCCTCACAGGGCAGACTGATGCTTGGCCAGTATACAAAAGCCTAATGATTTTGTATGCACCATATGTCACACTTATGCTATCTGCACAAAATGCAGGACATAAAAGGGATGTATGGATGCAACTATCCAGAAATTATTTGTTGCCATTTCATATATATTTATTGCTACGTGGACTGAATGCCTTGTTTTTGTACTTTTCTTGGTCTTATATTTTATTTTCTACCTAGAGTTCATGTCATTCAAGAAGGGAAAATGTCAGTGTGGGAGACAAGAGTCCCCATAAGAGCCATCACAAACAGTGTCTTTTTTGTTTGGGTGCTTCCCATGACCATACAGTACCTCTTGTAGTATCTATAAGGCATTTGTGCCTAAGACACTCAGAAGACATTTTGTCTTCACTAACCATTTGTCTTGAAAACCAGTGGCTTAAACAGTTAGCCCAGGCTACAATGACAAAATCCTTTAACCCTGAGATACTCCCACTAAGTAAGAAGACCAAGAAGTCATGGACAAATTATTTAGCTGTCCAACCTCCACCAGATGTCTCTCTAGAAGCTGGTAATAGCTCTGTAGGTTGTTTGGAATCTACATTGGATTCCTCTGTCATGACCCCTTTAGAGGCCGACATGGTTCCAACTTTTTGCACTTCCTTTGAGGCATTGCAGGCATCTGCTCTACACATATAGAGGGAATTGCGGTTGATTATCTCACAGGGCCCTAGAGGGATTCCACCAATACTGGTCAGGGAAATAGTTCTGAATTTTATTATTTAATATCACCAAGGGTCAGGACCTCCTGAATTTGCTAGTGCTGATGTCCCTTTCAAGAAAAAAACAAAAAAATGAAACCTGTTTTGGTTCATCCTAAGGATCCTCAAAGGGAACTGCAGTAATTAACTCAGGGCTCGTTTTCTGTCTTGATGGCCCTAAAGCCTCCTAAAGGAGTTTTGGTACCTGCTCCTCCTTGGACCTCTACCCGCTCTAAGTGGCTTAGGGAACTGAATTCCTCAGATGAGGATTTGGTATATGATGAGGGGTCTTTGTCCTATTATTCACAGATGCCTTTACCTTTGGCTTATGGTTCTGATGATGAGGAGTCTGTTAACCCTGAGTCTCCTTTTGAGGAATTATCCTTTGGGGACACAGATGCTAGGATGATAGATTTTTTAACTGAGATTCTACTTAAGTGTCTGATGTTCAGAAAAGATATTATTAGTTGCTTCAGGTAGATACTCCTAAATCATTGGCAGTTCCTCCTGCATCGGGCACCCTGTTAGATACTTTCATTGCTGCTGCCAAGTCTCCTGATTCTCAGCCTCCTGCTCCTAAGAAACTTGATAGGTACTATAAGGTTCCTGCAGATTGTCAAGTTTTATTTAACTGTCCGACTTCTGCTGATACTGCTGTAGTGTCAGTCTCTTCTGGCAAAACTTCTAAGATTTTGCACTCTTCCAAACATTTGCCTTCTGATAAGGATGGTAGGGCAATGGAAAGGATTGGTAAGAAAGTTTACGCTGCCTCTGCTTTGACCTTTAGGACTGTTAATTACCAGACCCACATGACCAGGTATGCTCTAGCATTCATTGCTCAGGCTTATCAGGCAATTTTTGACCTCCCTGATTCTGAAGGTAAATCCTCTGCCTTATCTATTTTAGGTTTAGCTTCTCAAGTGGCTCGACACTCTGTTAAGTGTAGCTATGATGCTGCTGATGCCTCTTCCTGGGCTGCAGATTTTGGGTCTGTCATGAGGCACTATACTTGGCTTCATCTCCAGTCTCTGTGTGAGAATGATAAGGTGAAGTTGTCCGATGCTTCTTTGGATAATTAATATTTCAGGACTTTAAACATATTTTTGTCTCTCCTATACCTAAGTTCCAGACACATTATCCTTCTAGACCTCATTTTGTTCACAGACAATCCTGCCAGGCCTCGAAGGGCAGGAGGGGTGGTAGGTGGGCCCTCTCTGCTAAGGGTTCTCAGATTTTTGTGGCCCAGAAGCCTCCTTTATCTGATAAGCCTACATATCTTTGACAATTCACTCCCATTCCCTTCTTTTAGACCAGATTCCTTTGTCCCTTTGGGTTTCCCTTTGTCTTCCAAATTGGCATCTCCTCACTTCAGACTCTTGGGTTCTTTCTATCATCCTTCAGGGATACTTCATGGTATGGAAGCCTCTCCCTCCTTTTTCAGGGATTCCTCAACCTCTTCTAGAGCAACTTTCTCACTTCCAGGAGGTTCTAGGGTCCCTGGTAAATTAAAGAACCATTCAACCTGCCCCTCCTTCCCAAGTGGGAAAGGACTTTTATTCCACAATGTTCCTGGTTCCTCAAAAGGAGGACAATTGGTGACCTATTCTGGATCTCTCTCGACTCAACACCTTTCTCAATGTTCCTTCTTTTTGGATGCTTACTCTTCAAACCCTTTTTCCTGTTTTATTATCCCAGGCTTTTCTGGTGTCTTTGGATCTGAAAGATGCTTACCTTCATATCCTTATTCACCCTCTTTTCAGGAAGTTTTTTCTGTTTCTCTGTGTCTTCCTTTCATTTTTAGTTCTCAACTTTACCCTTTGTCCTCTCTACTGCCCCAAAGTTATTCACAAAATGCCTAGCTCCTGTGGTTGCTTTCTGCAGGCTCCAAGACATTCAGATGTTTCCTTATCTATTGTTTCAGGCACCTTCTCCCAGTCACCTGTTACACGATCTGGAGTTCACCATCTGTCCTCTTCAAATTGTGGGGTTCACTGCCAACTTCCAAAAAAACATCCTGTCTCCCTTTTAAGATCATGAGTATCTGGGATGCAGGATTCAGACAGTGCCAATGTTCACCTGACTTCCACCTTCCAACGGTTTGTCACTGACAGCCTTCTTTCAGTCTCTTCTTTCTCTGACTGCCACGCAGGCCAGGGAGTTTCTTTTGGCCCTGGGATTTATGGCCTCTTGCATTGGGGTGCTTCTTCTTGCCAGACTGCATATGTGGAAGCTTCAATGGTACATCAAGTCAGTTTGGCTGCAACATTGTCACCCTGTGGTTTTCAGTGTACCTCTCCTGTACCTCTCCTTTCCTGTCTAAAGAAGGAATTTGAGTGGTAAATTCAACAGTTTGCTCTCAACCCAGGCCTCTCCAGTCACTTCTCAAGAATTGTTCATCGATGCCTCAGACATGGGGTGTGGGCTTCTTTTGATCACCTGAAAATTCAGGGTAACTGGCCTTCCCATGAGAAGTCAGACCATATCGACATTAAAGAGATGAGAACTTTGATTCTGGCTCTTCAATCTTTTCACACCATGTTCTGTCATGGCCCCTTGAAGATGTACACAGACAACACTAAAATGATGTGACATTTCAACAAGCAGGGAGGCTCAAAATCTTACCTCCTCTGCAAGATGGCTCTTTAGGCTTGGTATGTGTCTCTCAGTTATCAGTTAACTCTTTGGGCAATGTATATTCCTTCAGAGCACAATCTAGTGGCAGACTCTCTGAGCAGGTCCAAAACACAGGATCACAAATGAATGCTTCACGGAGATGTATTTCTGAACATTGTCCATCAGTGGGGTATTCCTTGGGTAGATATTTTTTCTTCACCTCTGGACAGTCAGCTTCCTCTTTACTGCTCCAGATTGCCATGCCATCTGGAGTGGAAGGTGGATGCCCTTTCTTTTCTTTGGAATGGGATGTTTCTTTATGGTTTCCCTCCTCTTCCTCTACTTCCAAGAGTACTGCAGAAGATTCAGCTGTACTCACCAAAAATCTTGCTAGTGATCCCTTTGGCCAAAACAACACTGGTTCCCCTCTTAATGCATCTGACCAGGGGCAATCATCACAAGTTACCTCACCAGTTGGATTTCCACACAGAGAAGAAGGGGTCTCTCATCCATCCTCACTCGTCTACTCTTCAACCAACAATGTGGGTGATAGGGATTTGATCCCTTTCAGGCATCTCTTTTCTGCGTATGTGATCAGGGTTTTACAGGAGGCAAGGAAACCCTCAATGAGAAAATCTTATATGTACAAATGGAAAATATTTTCTGTCTGGTGCCATGTTCAAAACCAGGGCCCTTTCTCAGTGGGGGTCCTTCTGCTTTTCACTTATTTGTGTGAGTTGCTCCAGTCTGGCCTGGCCTATTCTTCTATCAAGGGCCATTTGTCAGCCATCTCTGCTTGCCTGCCCTTGAATCCTTCTTTCGCTTTTCATTTTGAGGTCAAACAATTTCTTAAAGGTGTCCTGCATATTAGGCCTCCAAGGAAACCTATTCCTCCTCCTTGGGACCTTAATTTTTTTGAAATCATTGATGCAGTCTCCTTTTGAGCCTGCAGATTCTGCATCTTTGCAACATTGTGCCTGAAAGAATGTTTTGTTGCTGGCTTTTACCACTGGTCTGAGGTTTTCTGAGCTCCAGACCCTTATGGCCATTCTTCCTTTTTGTTTTTTCACAGGGACAGGGTGTTCATACATACTAATTCTTCTTCAATGCCAAGGTAGTAAATGAGATGTCCTTGGGCATAAAAGAAGAATTAGTATGAATGGACACCCTGTCCCTGTGAAAAAACAAAAAAAGAAGGCATGGCCATAAGGGCATGGAGCTTAGAAACCCTCAGAGCAGAAGTAAGAGCCAGCCACAAAACAGTCTTTCAGGTAGTGTTGCAAAGTAGCAGAATCTGCAAGCAGAAATGCAGCCAAAGTCAATGCCGGTACAACTCAATTGGTGCAACTCCTTTCCTTTTTCCCTTCTCCTCAGTCCACTGTTGAGATGGCCCTACATACCTTGGATTTCCACAGGTATTATTTGGATAGAACTAAGGCCATTCATAAGTCTGATCAGCTTTTTTTTTCATTTTATCCCAGGACATATTGTTTTTTTTTTCTGTTTCTAAGCAAATCATCTCCTCCTAGATATCTAAGGCCATTTCTTTTTGTTATACCTTTCATGGCAATTTTCTGTCTACTTCTGTTAGAGCTCATTCCACTAGGGCCACTGCCTCTTCTGTTGCCTTCTTCTATGGGCTGGACACCAATTCCATCCTTGAAACTGTTACTTGGTCTTCATTGCATACCTTTACTAAGCATTATAAGTTGGATATTGTTTCTAGGGCCAGAACAGGTTATGTGAGTTTGTTTTGGGCTCTTCTCAGCCTTCTACCTCCTTTTCTGTTTCTTGAGCTTTTTTACTCTCTGTTCTGTTTAGGATACTGCAGCAGTGGCATAGAAAGACATAGTACAGCTGTGTAAAATCTTACCATAACAGTACATGTTCTTCTATTCAGTGTTCTGGTATTCACTCTCTCCCTAAAACCCCTCTTGTTTTTTTTTTTTTTTTGTTTTGTTTTAGATTGCCTTCTTGCTGAGGGTTTCCCCTTTTTCTTCTGTTTTTTTTTTCTTTCTGGGTGTGCATGGATTCCTTTGTCCTGTAGAGACTTTCTCTTATGGGGCAATTCAGTTTTGGGTAGTTGCATCCATACGTCCCTTTTATGCCCTACATTCTGTGTGAGGAGTATCAGTGTGACGTATGGCACATACAAGATCATTAGGCTTTTGTACATTGGCTGGGCATTGGGCTGGGTGGAAGATCCCTTCTGTTTAGGATACTGCAACAGTGAAGAGAAGGACATCTACTGTTATGGTAAGATTTTACTCAACTGTACTTTATATGTCTTTGTCACTGGGTCGTTAAGGTAGATACATATCATTGTCCTTGGGTAGGTATAGTAAGTATAGTAGGTTTATGTCTTTTTTATTGGGTAGTGATAGTAGATACTTATCTTTGTCACTGAGCAAGGTGGTAGGTACAGATCTTTGTCTCCGCGTATGAATGGTAAGTATGTTTCTTTGTTACTGGGTATGGGTGGTAAGTACATATTTTTGTCACTGGGTAGGCAGGGTATGTACATATGTTTTTCACTGGGTAGGGATGGTAGTTGCATATCTTTGTCACTTGGTAGTGATAGTAGGTACATAATGTTGTCACTGGGAAGGGATGGTAGGTTCATATCTCTGTTAGTTTGTACTATCATTGTTTTGGGGTAGGGAAGGCAGATACATGTCTCTGTCACTGAGCAGTGATGGTAGATAAATGACTATCTCACTGGGTAGGGTTGGTAGGTACATATCTTTGTCAGTGGGTAGGGATGGTAGATGCATATCTTTGTCTCTGGGTAGGGACAGTAGGTACATATATATTTTAACTGGTATAGATGGGAGGTACATATCTTTGTCCTTGGGTATGGATGTTAGATCCATGTCTTTTTCTCTGGATAAGGAAGGTAGGTACATGTTTTTGTCTCTGGGTAGGGATGGTATGTACATATCTCTGTCGCTGGGAAGGTATAATAGGTACACTGTTTCTTGGTAGGGATGGTAGGTGCATTTCCTTCTCTCTGGGTAAGAATGGTATATATATATATATATATATATATATATATATATATATATATATATATATATCTTTATCTCTGGGCAGAGATGTAGGTAAATGTCTTTCTCTCTGGGTAGGGATGGTATGTTCACAGGGTAAGGATGTTAGGTACATGTCTTTGTGTCTAGGTTGGGATTATAGGTAGATATCTTTATCTTTGTGTAGGGATGGTCAGCACATAACTTTCTCATTGGGTAGGTTTGTTAGGTACATATCTCTATCTCTGTCTCTTGGTAGGGATGGTAGGAACATATTTTTAGTAAGTGGGTAGGGATTGTAGGTACATAACTTTGTCACTAGGTAGTGATGTCAGGTACATTACTTTGTCACTGGGTATGCATAGCATGTACATATCTCTGTAAGTGTGTTCATAGTCTGATAAATTCATATGTGTTTACTAGGCAAACAGCCACAAGGGCCTTTTTAAGCCTAGCCATGCATCTAAATCTCTGACAAGTTCTGCTGCCCTTGATAAGTGTAAGCAGGGGCCTGGGAGTTGAGCCATTTACAGGCAGTGGTCTGGGAGATGAACCATTTATATACTGCCTGTTTCCATTAGAACTATAGATGCCAAACCAGGGATGAATTTCATGTTATCCATCCAATTGTCCAAGTTACACTTAAAATGGGTTAGGGAGGAACTCTGCTTTACATGGATAAGGAACCTGTTCCAGAGATGGGGAAGTCTCTGATACACATACCTGTCTCTCCAGCTAGTCCTATTTATATCACAGGCAAGGTTTAAGTCCTTAGAATGGAAAATTCTGGTACTGTTTGTTTTGTGGATATGCAGGAGGTCCATTAGAGTGGGGTCTGACAATGCCCTGTGTGCGAGGCATAGATCTGTCCTCAACAGCCTGTAGGAGACAGAATACAGGGATAGAGCCTTGAGGCAGTCTGCATAGGATATGTTACTTATGCCCACTATTCTTTTAGTGAGCGACCTCAGTGGGTGTTCCAATTGTTGGATATACCTGGTTAGGTACATAACAAAGGAGACATTGTACTCCATGATAGGTGTGATGAATGTTGAATAGAATGGAACAATGACTTCCTTGGACCTAGATTCCATACCTTTGTTTATAAGTTGCACAACATAGAATGATTTCCTCACTGCTGTAGACATGTGATGGTCAAAGACTAGATTACTATCTGTGTGTGTCCCCAAGTGCCTGACTACTGGGTTATCTCTTAGGGCTGAGTTGTCAATATGTTAGTCAGCAGGGGTGGATTACTTCCCAAAGGATACTATTATGCATTCCTTGGCATTTAGTTTTAGTCCATGGCTTTGGCACCAGTTGTTTGTTTGTGTCAGCCCTTCCTGGAGAACATTTGTGTCAATGAGTGATCCAGTGACAGCTGCTAATTTGCAATCATCTGCAAATATAGTTAGTCAGAGACCACTGACATTGGCCTTGACTTCAAACAAGTAAGTGCCAAAAAGGAGCTGTTCCAGGACCGATCCCTGAGGGACTCCACTTCTGACTGGCCTCCTTGTAGAGGTGGACTTCCCCAATTCTAACTTCCTGGGTTTTGGTTCCACTCACCAAGCTAAACAAGGAGAAAGTTACTGTCAGCTGCCTGTCGGGTGCCAGGATCTGCCACATAATGCACTCACTCAGGTCACTCCACAACAAGTACAAATATGACTCTGTCATTGTCTGTGTTGGTGAGAATGACCTGAGATATACTTCCCTGGAATACATGAAAAGAGACATGGAGGAGCTGTCCGAGCTTGTAGCCCAGACAGGTATGACCTTAGCCCTAAGTAGCATCCTGCTATCACCCAGAATGATACCACAGTACAAGGACAAAATGATTGACTTCAACAATTGGCTAAGCTTCTGGTGTCATTCTAAGGGGATCCGGTATATGTCTGCCTGGGATGGCATGATCGACAAACCATGGTGCTTTGCCAGAGATGGCCTGCACCTGTCGCCCTTGGGATTCCGAATACTGGCTAAGGATCCTGCCACCCCTATAGTGCCTTTTTTAGGCAAGGTTCAAATGACAAATTCACCACTGTAAAAGGTACAAGAGAGCAAAATCTGAGGGTAATGCTACTCAATGCTAGAAGTCTAAACCTCAAAATGCAGTTACTCAAGGCACTCCTTAAAATGGAGAACATCGACATCTATGCAGTGACAGAGACCTGCTTCAAGGCTCCAGAGAGCACCCCTGCATTACCAGGCTATAATTCATACCACACCTTTCGGCCACCTAACCTGGACTGAAACATTAAAGGCAGAGGCATGTCCATATTCATTAAGGATATCCACACCTCCAGGCTAGTTGCTCAGCATAATGCATCCGAGATTATCCAAGTATAACTAATGCTGGGCAAGACCACAATCCAAATTGTAGCTTGCTACAGATCCACCACCATGCCCTAGGATTCTCACTCCTCATTTCTTGATAGACTGGAAAATTTTAGGATACAACCTAACACCCTAATAATGGGCGATTTCAACTACCCTACCATTAACTGGGAAAACTACTCATGTACCAACTCTTGTGCTCAACGTTTTCTGGAATTCATAAATTCCAATGCCTTGGATCAACTTATCCACACCCCCACCAGGGGCAGCAATATCTTAGACCTGGTCTTTACCAACATGGGCAACCGGTGTTCCACACCAGAGGTCAATTCTTCGTTGGTAAGATCTGACCACAAGCTAATCACCCTAGACATCCACATCCCACCCTCACCCCCCATTAGGGAAACCACCATAAATAATTTCTCCAAAGCCAACTGCATGCTTCTTAAGACAGAAGTGACAAACTTCATGACACCCATGCTGACAGACAATAGAGGTACGACTGCTGAATACTATACAAATGCACTTTATAAACACTTACACGAGTGCATGGATCGTGCAATCCCTAACAGAACTAAGATGCTATCCTCCAAAAAAAGAAAGCCAATCTGGTGGTCCCCTGCCATGAATAAACTCTACAACAGAAGAAAGAAAGTGCTGCAAAAAAGAGTAAAATCCCATGATTGGATGAACTCCCTGGTCAGCCTCAGTAAGAAGCTGAGATCCCTCATAAAATCCTCTGAAGCTAGTTACGAAAACAAAATCACCACTGATTCTAAAGACAACCACAAAGCATTCTATAGCTATGTCAAGAATCTCAATGGCAACACTCAGATCTGCTCTGAGTTACAGCACAATGGCACTAAATATACAGAACCAACTGATATTGCCAACATCCTGGCAGATAGGTTCAGTGCTAACTTTATCCCTCTCGCACCCCCAAAAGGGCCCATCTCTATACCAGAAGAATGCAAAGTTCTTGTAATCATGGCTGCACAGGTAAAAACACACTCTCCAAAGCCAAGAACACAGCATCCATGGGACCTGACAACATCCCAGGCTGTGTTCTACATGAACTACAGAACGAACTGGTACCTCCACCTAAGTACCATGTTCAATCATAGCCTCACCTCAGGCTTTGTGCCCACTGAATGGTGCACATCAATGGTTATCCCACTCCACAAAGGGGGAGCCACCACGGACCCTGGGAACTACTGCCCCATTAGCCTGATGAGCCTGGTCTGCAAGGCTATGTAATGTATCATCATGGAACTTATAAACAATGACATTGGTAATCTCCAAACTCTGGACCCTACCCAGTTCAGGTTTGTAAAAGGCAGATCATGTCTCCTAAACCTGATAGACTTCTTTGAAGCGGTCACCAAAGCCGTAGATGAGGGTAAGGTGGTTCACACAGCCTATCTAGATCTTGCCAAGGCTTTTGACACTATTCCCCACTCTGGAATTATAGATAAACTCACTAAACTAGGTATAAATCCCTATGTCACAAGATGGGTTGCCAAATGGCTCACTGACAGAACCCACACTGTGAAAGTAGCAGACTCTAAATCCAGCTTCAGACCAGTGACAAGTGGAGTACCAAAGGGTCAAAGGGTTCAGTCCTAGGTCCTCTCCTGTTTGGTATCTACTTCTCTGAAATGCAGGCTAACATAGAAGGTCTTTGGTTAACAAACTTCGCAGATGACTGCAAACTAGGAGCCATAATCAAAACTCCTAATGATGTGGACATCCTACAAAAGGGCCTCACTGAGACAGATGCCTGGTATCAAAGCCATGGCCTCAAGCTCAATGCCAAAAAGTGCATTGTCATTCCTTTTGGTAAAAACTCTATACCCATGAACTACCACATAGCCGGTAGTCTATTTAACACTGAAAGTGTGATAAGAGACCTTGGGACACAGGTGGACAGTAGTCTCTTCTTTGATAATCACATTGCCACAGTAGTCAGGAAATCCTTCTATGTGGCACACCTCTTCACAAAACGTTTCTCATCCAGGAAAAAAGAGGTAATTGTTCCCCTCTACTCGTCATTCATTAGACCCATTATAGAGTACAATGCCCCTTTTGGTATGTACCTCACAAACATCTACAACAACTGGAAAGGCCACAGTAATTCCTCACAAAGAGGATTACCAGCCTCAAACAGATGCCTTATGCAGACTGCCTCAAAAAACGCCAGCTTTACTCCATCACATATCGCTTACTCAGAGGCGATCTCTGCCTAACATACAAAGCTATGTCAAACCCAGAGCTGTTGGACATGCTCCACTTAAATAAATCCCAATTCCTCTTAGCTACATGCTCTAGGGACCTAAACCTTGTCACCACAATAAACAGAACATTCTGGAGGGATAGATTCCTGTCTCAGAGACTTCCCATACTCTGGAACAAACTACCTATCTATATCAAACAAAGCTCCTCGTTAGTATTCTTCAAGAAAAATCTTGATGATTGGATGGGAGATAGGAAATTCACTCCGGGGATCACTTATGTGGCTCTGCTCAACAGGGGCACAGGAAAATAATTTTCTTGGGTGGCAGAAGCCAGGGTACCATTTGGCTAGGCTTTTATACGCCCTAGGGCCAATAGCCTAGTACCTACCTATGAACCAGTCAGTGAGACAATTGGCTATCTACTGGGTCACATAAGGGTTTTTACCTAACCTCTTAAGATTGTCAACAATGCCCTAGTGGGCCATTGTGTAAAATGGCTTGGCCAGTTCAAGGTAGGCTGTGTTAATCATTTTGCCCTCATCTATTGCTTTGCTGACCTTCTCAAAGAGGTCCAGCAGACTGAGTAGGCATGACTGGCCCTTGATGCAACCAAATTGGGTTGGGTCCAGTGTCTAGAGGTTTCTGTGTCTTTACTGATCATTTCCATGAAAATTCTTTCCATGGTTTTGCATATGAGACTGGTGAAACCTATGCTTCTGTAGTCTCCAGGGTCTTTAGATGGCCCATCTTTGTGCAGAGGGGTGACTATTGCTGTTCTCCATTCATGAGGCATGAATCCTGTTTTGAGGCTACAGTTAAATAGCAATTCCATAGGGCCTGACAGATTATGTGTAGCTATGGAAGGTACATATCTTTGTCTTTGTGTAGGAATGGTAGGTTTATATCTCTGCTTCTGGTTAGGGATTGTAAGTATATGTCTCTGTCATTGAGTAGAGATGGTAGGCATATGTCTTTGTCACTGGATAGCAATGGGGGGTAGAGATAGTATATACATATCCATGTCTCTGTGTAGGGATGGTAGGTACATATCTTCTTCTCTGGGTTGATAAGGTAGTTATATGCCTTTGACTCTGGGTATGGATGGTAGTCACATATCTTTGTCACTGAGTAGGATTTGTAGATACATATCTTTGTCAATGGGTAGGGGTGGTATGTTAATAACTTTGTCACTGAGTAGGGATGGTAGATATATATCTTGATCACCAGGTAGGGAAGGTAGGTACATGTCTCTTTCACTAGACAGCTATGGTAAGTACATGTCTTTGTCATAGGGTAGGATTGGTAGCTATATGTCCTTGACACTGGGTAGGGATGATGCATGATAGGTACATGTCTTTGTCTCCTGGTTGAGATGGTAGGTACACATCTGTGTCACTGAGTAGGGATCATAAGTATGTCGCTGTCGATGGACAGTGATGATGGATACATATGTTTGACATGGGTCTATATTATATGTTCAAAGAGACTTTTCTTCAAACATATAATCATCGACCCCTAAAGAGCAAATTTCCTAAAGCGCGAATGGCCATGTCTGCAAATTCTTTCCTCTGGGAAAAAATTCATGGGGCTGTACACAAAAAACACAAAGTTCAAAACCCTAATCAAGTGGGGAGCTTCGCCCCCCACACTCCCCCCTAACTAAATATACCAACTCCAACATTGCTCTACATTGGGAAAAAGGGCAAGTCTCAATAATGGCCAACTGAATTTTTTTCCGAGTTCAGTGTCTGGAGGTTTACTATATCTCTATTGATCATCTCCATGATAATTTTTTCCATGGCTTTACATATAAGACTAATGAGACTTATGGGTCTGTAGTATACATATAGGTTCATGTCTCTCAATCTGGTAGGGGAGAAAGGTACATATGTTTGGGTCTGGATACAGATTGTAGGTACATGTCTTTGTCTCTGGATAGGGGTGGTATGTGCATATCATTAGATGGTAGATGTATGTCTCTGTCAGTGTGTTCCAGTTGTAGGTACATCTTTGGGTAGTGATCGTAGGTGCATATCTCTGTTTTTTTGCAGAGGTGGTTGGTACTCGTCTCTGTCTCTTGGTAAGGATGGAAGATACATAACTCTGTCATCTGGTAGAGATGGTAGGTACATGTCTTCTTCTCTGGCTAGGCATGGTAGGCACCTATCTTTCTCTCTGAGTAGAGAAGGTAGTTAGATGTCTTTGTCACTGAGTAATGATGGTAGTTGCATATCTTTGTTACAGGGTAGGGATGGTAGGTACATGTCTTTGTCACTTGTTTATAGTTACATCTCTTTGTCCCACAGTAGGGGCAGTATGTACATAACTTTGTCCCTGTGTAGGGATGGTAGGTACATATCTTTGTCACTGTTTAGGGAAGGTAGGTACATGGCTTTGTCTCTGGGTAGGGATGCTAGGTACCTGTCTTTGTCTCTCAGTAAGGATGGTAGGTACAAGTCTCTTGTCTCTATCTCTGGGTAGGGTTGGTAGGTAAATATATTTGTCTCTGGTTAGGGATGGTAGGTACATATCTTTGTCACTGGGTAGGGACGGTAGGTACATGTTACAGTCTCTAGGTAGGGACGATGTTTATATATTTTTGTAACTGAGTAGGGGCAGTAGGTACATCTCACTGTCTCAGGACAGGGATTGTACGGGGTAAGGCTGTAAGTACATGTATTTTTCACTGTGTAGTTATGGCAGGTACATATCTTTGTCTCTTGGAAAGGATGGTAGGTACATATCTGTGTCCCTGAGTAGGGATGGTAGGTGCATATATGGGTCTGTGATTAGGGAAGGTAGATACATATCTTTGTCATTGAGTAGGGACAGTAGTGAATTGCATTTGTCCCTGGATAGTGATCACAGGTAAACATCCATGTCACTGGATAGCAGGGGTAGGCACATATCTTTGTCTCTTGGTAGAGATGGAAGCTACATGTCTTTGTCACCTGGTAGGGATGGTAAATACATATCTGGGTCTCTGGGTAGGGATGGTAGGTACATATTTGTGTCAATGGGTAGGTTAGGTAAGTGTGCAATTGTGTGGATGTGAGGGTTAGGGCATGGATTAGGTGAGTTAGGGTAGGGCGCGGGTCAGGTAAGTGTGCGATAGTGATGGACCTTAGGGTTAGTGTTTGGGTTAAGGTAAGTGGAGTGCATGTACAGTTTAGTGTAGGGTTAGATGTAGGATTTTAAGTGTATGTGTGTGGATTGCTGGTTTTTTTTTTTTTTTTTTTGGTGTGCTTGTGTGGTGTGTATGTGTTTTGGAACAGCAAATTATTTCCCTGGGAAAAAAAAATGCTGTTCTGCATGTTCGATATTTTCAGCGTTTGCTGAATAGGGGTCGATATTAGAACATTCAAAGTTTTAAGGCTTCGTCTTCTAATATAGACCCGGCAAGGGTTCACCTTGACTGGTAGGTTGGAAAAGGAAGAAAGGAAGTAGGTGCATTTGAGGATATCCCTGCAGATGTCTTGCTAGGGAAATGCTTTTGATAATGCAGGACCTTGTATACATGCAGTTATATATAGTCAGACTTGGAGACAGGAATGTGGAGCTGGTAGCCTCAGGGAGACCCAGACAGACCTCACAATTGATGCCAGGGCTGGTGAGGTAGCTACTTCATGGAAGGAGCTATCATGTAGCAGTGAGCCTGAAGGTGAGCCACAGCTGCTGGTAGGTAATGATGTTCCCTTGGACAGAGTGACTGTAAAAGTAGAGGTGAGTGGTATTCCCCCAGGCTAATAGTGAGGTGCTGTTGTCAGAGGATAGCAGACTTCCTGTGGAAGGGGATCTGGGAAGAGTTTCAAAGATAGAGTTGAGACAGACTCAACTCTTGGACCCTATACTGGGAGGCTTGAGGGAGGTAGCAAGGGAGGTGGCTGATTCTCAAGGAAAAAGGGAGTCTGTATACTGGAACAAATAATTAATGTATAGAGAGTGGACCCCTGAGGCAGTTCTAGTGGGTGAGATAATACAGCAGTTGGTAGTGCCTAGATCCTGCCATCTGGCACTTCTATCCATAGCTCCTGATATTCCTTTTGCAGGTCATATGGGCATAATGCATACCAGAAAGCATATTATGTAGAACTTTTATTGGCCTAGGATTGTAAGGGATGTAGCATGGTATTGCAGGACCTATGAGCAGTGCCAAAACGTAGGCAAGGCAGGAGACAAGGTCAAACCTCCTTTGATGCATATGCCTGTGATTGAGGAGCTGTTTTAGAAGGTAAAAATGGATATTGTGGGGCTTCATAGTATGGAGTACCCTATGTTCCACAGGGAAGAAGTATATCCTGGTGGTAGTAGAGTATGCTACTAGATGCCCTGATGTGGTGGTTGTGTGCTCCACCAAGGCAGAGAAGTTGGTAAATGCTTTGTTAGACGTTTTCAGCAGAGTAGGCTTCCCAGGAGAAATACTGACTGACAGAGGTCCCACTTTCATGTCAGACCTGATGGCCTGTATGTAGAAGTGCTGTGGGATGAAGCACCTAAAAACCACCCCTACCATCCCCAGACTAATGATGTTATGGAGAGGTTAAACTCTGCACTAATGACTATGATACAGGCATTTCCACATCACTTTAAGAGAGAGTGGGGCAAATATTTGCTCCATCTGCTGTTTGCATACAGAGGGGTACCCCAGAAATCTACAGAGTTTTAACCCTTTGAGTTGCTGTATGCACATAGGGTGAGGGGGCCTTTAGATTTGATTCATGATGTGTGGGAGGGTGAGTGTGAATCCCAAAAATAGTCTGTTGTATATGTCCTACACCTCAGGACCAGGCTTAGGGAGCTCATGAGCTTGGCCCAGGAAAACCTGCAAAAGCCCAACAGCAGAAAAAGTCTGGTAAAACAGGACTGCTCAAGTCCAAGAGTACGCTGTGAATTCTTATTACTGTCAGACACAATAATCTGCAGGCAGCTTGGGAGGGACCCTTCAAAGTGTTAAGGAAAAAGTGTTAAGGAAGGTCAGTGATGTTAATTACATGGTAGAACTGCTAGGCAGGAGGCATGAGGCAGGGGCCACAGTTGTGCCATGTTAACATGATGAAACCTTACCAGGATAGAGAGGCCCTTGTGATAAGTATTTGCAGTAGGAGGCAGGAGGATTCTGAGGGGGATCAATGGATACAGTGAGCCAGCCAGCAAAATGCCAAGTTACTATGGAGGAGCCTAGTGTTGCAGGCATATGATATGACAGTGCATCACTGTAATGGGGTCAGCACTGGCAAGGCAGATGGGATCTCAAGACAGGGTATAGGATAATGTATTCCCAAATAGGCTCATTCCTCTCAAGCAATGTTTCTCAGGGGGCAGTTGAAAAACTAGTTTGAGTCTTCAAAGGGGGGAGAGATGTGATGATAGGAGGTACTGCCAGCTATAGCAGAAAAAGTAAGAGAGTGGATGTGTAACATATGCTAGGACAGCTGCCTGGAATTTTGTAAAGAAGTATATGTCATTTGAATATCAGACTGCTTGTACAGATGCTTACGCTGAAAATGTATTTGAAAAGTTGTTTGTGTTAAAAATGTAATAACAGTGTGCCCTGGTGGAAAGTAAAGAAATGTACATGCATTATTGTAACTGTTTAAAGGTATATGTTTTAACAGAGGATACTGGAAGAGAAGAGGTTAAGCTCAGTCCCAGAAAACTTTGGAAAATAGCTGAAATTAAATTAGGCCATAAAGATTGTATCTTACACTTCTGATTGCAGCCAGAGACACAATGTCTATGAGAAGCCTGGCTTCGTAGCTCTATAGGAGGAGCAGAAGTGATAAAATTGTTTTATGACTTCCAGGAGTTGCAGCAGATCTGAGCAAAGCTCTATCTGTGTGTATGGTAACACATAAATGCCAAAATCCTGGAAACTTCTAGTGCTGGTGATAGTATAGGAAAGATAGATGGCCAGATGTAATATCATTCTGTAAGCTATCCCAGAAATAACGTTTAGATGTTATATTGAGAAGTCTTTCAGTCAGACTAAGCACAGTTTCGTGGAACCTGACATAGAAGAACCCCTCACCTAGGTTATCTTTCCTTGTTCTAGTAAGTGGCCAGGTATAGGAATTCTCTAAATTAGGAAAATATATTGAGAGTTGTTAAGTACTGTTTTTCTGTCAATGTGCAAATCTTTCCAGATGTGTTATTTTTAATATTTGCTGTGGATGAAACTTTGGTGTTTTCTGTAAATAGATATTTATTTAGTATTTTCATGTTCTTTTACTATTTATTATTAAATATATTTAAACTTCTCATTGTGGCTGGTCCTTTAGGAAAATATTTTAATTTTTGAGAGTACCTATATGTATTTGGTGACAGCTCGGGCCTCTTCTGAAACCTGGCGGTTTGGTCAACATTACCTTTGTATTAACGCATGACATCCGAGTGACGCCACCAGGTGCATCTACAGTTACCTCCTACTGCTCCACTAGGTGTCAATGATTATTGTTCATACTTGCATTAATAATTCCAAAACCATGCTACATACAAAGTATCAGAATATTTTATCTTGAAGCATGCATGATGGCAAACACAACTGTATTGATATTTGACTTCTGTCAATGAGTATTTGTTAGAATTATAAGGTGATAACTTCATTTCTAAAGGCTCAGGCCACACCCACTAGGAGTTAAAGTACGCACTCAAAAGAGTTGTACTGGATTGAATGAGTTAATATCAGTTTCACTCAATATAGTTGGGTACTATTGCAAGATCCTTAGGTAGCTGGCTTTGTAGAGCTTTGTGGCAGTGGTGACTATCTTGTAGTCTGGGCAGGAGGGGCACAGCAGGTAAATCTGTGCCAGCCTTTCCCAGGTGTGCGTTTGTGTGGGTGTGGGTGTGAAAATCAAGTCTCACAGTGTGTGTGTGTGTGTGTGTGTGTGTGTGTGTGTGTGTGTGTGTGTGTGTGTGTGTGTGTGTGTGTGTGTGTCAGCTACTTGGAGCAGTGACATGAAGCACCGGTTTCAAAGAGAGAATGATGGAGGACTTGTCTTGGGCACTTGGCTGAGAACTTAACTCAGCAGCTGTGCCAGTGGAGAGCCTTAATGGGGACCTGGAGGGAGACAGAGAGAGAAACCTAGACCCTGAGCTGAGTGTGTTCCTGTGTGCTGTTAAGGGAAATCATGCTTGATGCAGAGAGGTCTGCATCTGGAAATACTGAGTGTATCCATTTTTGTTCCAAGTGAATGCCCCTCTCCAGTGTCAGTGGTAAGGATTCAGGCTCCTTGATTACTGGCCCATAGTGGGGACATCACATATATCTCTGTCAGTGGGTAGAGGTGGTATGTGCATAACTTTGTCCATGTCTAAGGATGGTATGTACATGTCTCTGTCTGTCCTTCATGAGGGTAGGTTAATTTCTCTGTCAGTTGGTAATGATGTCTGATACATCTCTTTTTCCCTGAGTAGGGATGGTAGATACCTGCCTCTGTCTCTTGCTAGGAATGATAGGTACATGACTGGCACTTGCTCACTAAAGCAATTATATAAGTCAGCTATAAAAAAATTAAAAGCACTACACCCTCACAAACTCCCCTTGAGTACCTTGTTCCCCATTGGCCCTTTTTTCAATTATAAATGAATTCCCAATACTATTCTAGCATGTCCAAAGGTCAGTTGTCAATCTCCTCTCCGGTCCAGCTGGTGAATCTGGGAATCTTGAGGCAATGTTACAACTGCCTCATGTACACAGACAACCCTCTCCTCCTCCCAACAAATTCCAACACATGTAAGAGATGCAACCATATAGCCAAACTGGAGGCTAAGCTCTCTCAACTCAGTACTGGCGTAACCAGTCAGGAGGAGAAGGAAACCACACTCACTACAATTCCAGTCTCACATAGACCTACCACGGCAACAAACCAAACACATAAACACACAAAAACATACTCGGAGGCTCTAAATAAAAATCTGCCTAAGCAGCAGAGACCTCCAAAGCAGACACCCAAGCAACTGCTACCCCAAAACAAAACACATGCAACACATAGCTCACAAAGCCAGTGTGCTGAACAATCACAGCCCTTAAGGCTAAACAACACACCTGATAAACTTGTAATAGGTGACTCTATCATCAGGCACACTGACGCCCCGCTCACCAGGCTGAACAAGGAGAAGGTCATGGTGAGCTGCCTGTCGGGCGCTAGGATCCGCCACATAACACAAGTACTCAGGTCACTCCAAGGCAAGTACAAATATGACTCAGTCATTGTCCATGCTGGTGTGAATGACCTGAGATGTACCTCCCTGGACTACATTAAGAGAGACATAGAGGAGCTCTCTGAGCATGTAGCCCAGGCCGGTATGACCTTGACCTTGAGTAGCATCTTACCCTCACCAAGAATGATGCCACAATATGAAGACAAGATGATCAATTTCAACAATTGGCTTAAGTGTTGGTGTCATTCAAAGGGGATCCAATGCCTGTCAGCCTGGGATGACATGCTCGACAAGCCACGATGCTTCGCTAGGGACGGCTTGCACCTGTCACCCCTGGGCTTTCAGATATTGGCAAAGGCTCTTGCTATCCCCATAGTGCTTTTTTTAGGCAAGGCTCAAAGGACAACCCCACCTCCATAGGTATCACAGGGGATAAGAAACTAAGAGTAATGCTACTCAATGCCAGAAGTCTAAACCTCAAGATGCACGCACTCAAAACTCTCCTTAGCATGGAGAACATCGATATCTGTGCAGTAACAGAAACCTGGTTCAAGGCTCCCAAGAGCAGCCCAGCACTACCAGGTTATACCTCATACCATGCTTTTCGGCCCCAAAACTTGGACCGAACCACAAAAGGAGGGGGAGTATCAATATTCGTCAAAGATACCCACACCTCCAGGTTGGTGGCACAGCACAAAGCATCAGAGACTATCCATGTACAACTAACTGTGGGTAAAACTGCCTTCCAGTTTATAGCCTGCTACAGACCACCCTCCCAAACACAGGAACCCCACTTGGCCTTCCTGAGAAAACTGGAAAATATGAAGGTCTCTCCAAACACCATTATATTGGGCGACTTCAACTACCCAAACATAGACTGGGAGCATTACTCTAGCTCCAACACCCTAGCCCAAAGGTTCCTAGAATTTATAAACTCAAATGCTATGGAACAACTTGTTACCACTCCCACAAGAGGGGAAAACATACTGGACCTGATCATCACCAACATGGGGACACTATGCTCCAGACCAGAAGTGTATCCCTCACTGGTAAGATCAGACCATAAACTAATCTCACTGGATATTCACATCCTGACCCCACCCGTTGCTCAGAAAACCACAGTGAAAAACTTCTCTAAAGCAAATTTCACACGCCTCAAAACCGAGGCAAAATTCTTCAAAGCCCCTGGGCCTGTGGAAAATACGGCCCAGACCACAGAATCCTTTATAAACGCATTCTATGAACACCTTCAGGAATGCATGGATCATGCAATCCCAAATAAAACCAAGACCCAATCCTCCAAAGGCAGACGTCCTGTCTGGTGGACCCCAGCCATAAACAAACTATACAATAGAAGGAGGAAGCTACTACATGATAGAGCAAATTCCCAAAAAGGGAAGGCATCTCTGATCAGTATTAGCAAAAAACTACGGGCACTCATAAAATCGTCTAAGGCCAGCTTCGAGAGAAAAATTGCACAGGACACTAAGGATAATCACAAGGCTTTCTTTAGTTATGTTAGGAACCTGGGTGGGAATTCCTAGATATGCTCAGAATTAGTCCAAAATGACAAAAAATGCACCGAGCCCACAGACATTGCCAACATCCTAGCTGACAGGTTCAGTGCAAACTTCTCCCCCCTCCCCACCAAAAGGGCAAATATCTATCCCAACAGAGTGCTGCCCCCCTGACATCTCAGATGCTCAGGTAAGAGCCGCCCTCTCCAAAGCAAAAAACACAGCATCAATGGGACCAGATGGTGTCCCGGGCTGTGTCCTACATGAACTCCAAGAAGAGCTAAACCCAAACATAAAACTACTGTTCAATCTTAGCCTTACTACAGGATATGTACCCAAAGAGTGGCGTACAGCAACAGTGGTCCCTCCCCACAAAGGTGGTGCCTCAACGGATCCTGGAAACTATTGCCCCATAAGCCTGACTAGCTTGGTCGCAAAGCTATGGAAAGGATCATCATAGACCTCATAAATAAAAATATTGGGGACCTACAGACACTGGATCCTACCCAGTTTGGCTTTGTTAAGGGCAGATCCTGCCTCTTAAACCTGGTTGATTTCTTTGAAACAGTCACCAAGGCCATTGATGAGGGGAAGGTGGTCCACACAGCCTACCTGGACCTCGCAAAAGCCTTCGATACAATACCCCACTCGGGCATTATAGATAAGCTCACCAGCTTAAATATAAACCCTATGTCACTAGATGGGTTGCAAACTGGCTCAAGGACAGAACCCACATGGTTAGAATTGCTGGAGCCATGTCAGACTCCAAACCAGTTACAAGTGGTGTCCCACAAGGCTTAGTCCTGGGACCTCTCTTGTTCGGTATATATTTCTCGGGTACAGGCCAACACGGAAGGACTGTGGCTGACCAAGTTCGCAGATGACTGCAAACTGGGCCATAATCAACTCTCCAGCCGACACAAGCATCCTCCAAAAGGGCCTCATAGAAACAGACAACTGGTGCCAGAGCCATGGCCTCAAGCTAAACACCAAAAAGTGTATAGTCATCCCCTTTGGCAAAAACAAAGTGCCCACAAATTACCACATAGGTGGTAATCCATTAAGTACAGAAGAAGTCATTAGGGACCTGGGGACCCAAGTTGATAGCAATCTCTCATTTGACAACCACGTGGCCAAAGTGGTTAGAAAAACATTTTATATAGCCCACCTAATCATGAAGGGATTCACATCTACATCAGGGGAGGTCATTGTACCTCTTTACTCATCCCTCATCAGGCCCATAATTGAGTACAATGCCCCTTTTGGGATGTGCCTTACCAGACACCTGCAGCAACTGGAAAGACCCCAAAAGTACCTCACCAAGAGGATCAAAGGGCTCAAACAGATGCCATATGCTGCCCGGTTAAAGAAACTCCAGCTCTACTCAGTGGCATACCGCCTGCTCAGAGGCGATCTGTGCCTGACGTATAAAGCCATGTCCATCCCGGAATTAATGGACATGCTGCACCTCAGAAATTCCAAATCCCATCGAGCTACGCGCTCGAGAGACTTAAACCTCAGCACTGAAATAAATAGGACATGCTGGAGGGACAGATTCATAACCCAGAGGCTCCCTTCACTCTGGAATAAAATCCCAGTCCAGGTTAGGCAGAGTCCCACATTGACTCTCTTCAAGAGGAATCTTGATGAGTGGATGGGAGATCGTAGGTTTACTCCGGCCATCACTTCTGTGTCACTGTTAGACAGAGGCACAGTATACTAACCTCAAAAAAGGCATAGCAAAATTAATTTAAAATGGGTGGCGAAAGCCAAACACACTCTGGCTAGGCTTATAAATGCCCTAGGGCAGATAGCCTAGTATGAACCTATGTCTCTTTCACTGGGTATGGATGGTAGATACAGATCTTTCTCTTTTTTTGTAAGGACAGTATGTACATACCTTTGCCACTGACTAGAGATGGTAGGTGTGAAGATAGGTAAAGGCTGCCAGCCTAGGTAGATAGAATTTTGTAGATAAATCTGTCATTTGTAAATATTAAGGTAAGCCACAGGCTTGTTCTTGTAAATGTGAAAAGACTGCATTGGATATTGAACTGCAAAAATGTAACAACAGTGCACTCTGTTGCAACAAAGCTGATAAGTCAATTCTTTGATGTCAAAATTCAGAGCCGATATGTCTAGAGGGAGGCATCTTGCCTATTGTTTTGGGACCATAGTTAATGGCTAGAATTTGAATGTATAAATGTCCTTTATTGCTCTGGTTTCTGACCAGGTGTAAAGAATGTAAATGTAGTTTCTGTTAGCCTGGGAACACCAGAGAAGTGTGAAGAATAATGTCATGTGAAGCCAGCTCTGTGTTATGAATTTAAAGAGAGAGAATCAGACAGCCCAGAGCTTTTTATCTTGAGAGCATCCAACATCACCAGCACTGTCTTGCTCTGTATGTAAGTTTATTTTAGAACTGTGATTTCTCTTAGATATAGCAAGGAAATAGGAATATTAGACTAGTTTGTTTTTGTGTGATGTCAGAACTTTTTGACGGTATTATTTTAAGTATTTATCTGTGATCTCTGAACTCTTGACTAGCACAGTGTAGTAAGAAGTATTGTCTTGTGTTTTTATTATTTATTATTAAATATTTCCTTTCAACTATGACTGTTTTATGTAGAGTTAATTTAAGATCTAGAGTACATTGCATGTATATAGTGATACTGTACCAAGTCACTGTAATAAGCCTTGACTGTTCAGTCACACTTACCATTTGGATAATAATATTGCACAGTAATAATTGGACACCCTTTCAGAAGGACCTTTGAGTAGCTGATATTAGTGGGTGGTGGCAGCTGGTACTATCTTTTAGACTGGGTAGAAAAGGGGCACAGCTAGAGTACCTGTGTCAGCCTTCCCAGGAGTGTCTATGTGGTTGTATATAACTCTTATCTCAAAGTGTGTGTGTGTGTGTGTGTGTGTGTGTGTGTGTGTGTGTGTGTGTGTGTGTGTGTGTGTGTGTGTGTGTCAGCTACTTGGGCAGGGACATGAAGCACTGGTTGGACAGAGAGAGTGCTGGAAGTTTTAGCTTGCCACTAGGCTGACTCTGTGTCAATAACTGTGCCAGTGGGGTGTCTTGTTGGGGACCTGGAGAGAAAGGCAGAAACCATCCCCAGACTGTGATCTCTGTGAGCTCTTAAGCGAAATTGTATTTTACAGTGTGTGTATTTATTAACCTTTCCCTATATGGATGCCCCTCACTGGTGTTAGTAGTGAGGACTGAGGCTCCTTGATTGCTGGGCCAGTGCTGGCTTGTAGTGGTGTGGGTAGGGAGCTTGTGTACAGTGATCACTAAAGGTGTTTTGTACTCTAAATCAACCATGCAGTGAATACCCAGAGTTCAGATCACAATTGTTTTATTTCTTTTGTTAGCTTAGTTAATCAGGGAGAGCAGGAAGCATGTCAGCAGAGGAATATGGAAAGCTGAGAAGGAGCCAGCTGTCTGAGATGTGCCAGGCTAGGGGACTGGTGCATGGAAACCTGACTAAGGCAGACATGATTACAGCTTTGGTCACAGCTGCATTAGAAAACAGCAACCAGGAGGGTGATCAGACTGGCAGTATAGATGCACCACCCTCAGAGAATGGACAGCTCAACCTTTCTGCAGAGGACTTATAAATCCATCTGGAGCTAAAGAGATTTGAGTTGGAGGCCAGACGTTTGGAAATAGAAGCAGCTGTGAGACTGAGATTTCTGCAGGCTGAGGAGAATGAAAAACTGCTATGCCTGGAAGCTGAGGAAAGGAGAGGTAGAGGCAGCATGAGAGGGAAATGCTGACTCTTTGCCAGAGTCATGGAGGTAAAGGGGAAGGGAGTAACTGGACCCCAGAAGCACAAAAGGTCAGTAAATGTCTTCCACAGTTTAAAGAGGGGGATAATTTTGATAGTTTCATTTATAAGTTTGAGAGGTTAAGCAAGCAGTATGATGTTGATCAAAGGCTCTGGGTACGGTTCCTGACCCCCTTACTCCATGGTAAAGGTGTAACTGTGTTGTCTAAACTTGCTGATTGTGAATATTTTGATTATACTCCTGTTAAAAATCAATATTTACAATGTTTTAAGCTAACACCTGAAACTTATAGGAAAAACGTTTTGTGAGCATAGACGGAAAGCAGATGAATATGTTGCTGAACTGAGAACTTATTTTCATAGGTGGGTGAGTGGATGTCAGGTCACAACTTATGAAGGGCTGACAAACCTTTTGGTGAGGGAACATGCCCTTAGCACATTGTCTGAGGACACAAGGATCTGGTTAGCTGATAGACAATGTGCTACTTCAGAGGAGTTTGGGGAAGAAGGGAGACTTATACCTAGCAAGCAGGGCATCCCTGCACAGGAAAAGGACCCCCAGTACTGCTCATGGGTCTAAAGGAACCCATGGTGGGTAGCACAGACTGCCCCAACAGAATCTGCCAGTAGCAAGGGAAGGCACTAGTCCAGGTATACGTCCATGACTTAGGGTAAAATGTTTTGAAAGCAACCAGTGGGGCCATGTGGTATATAGATGTCTATGGAGGCAAGGTGGGGAACAAAAGGTGAGGGAGCCAGTAAGTGGGGAGGACAAAATGCCAACAGTAGGTAGTCTTGAGACAACAAAGGGTAACAAACTACCATCTTGCAGATGTCCTGATAGGGAAGGATTTGGATGAGGCAGTACCATGTTTTACCCTATATACTGTACTGTTTGACTGCTTGCTTTGTTCTGTGTCATTTGCCCTTTCCTTAGGTTAATTACTGGCTCAGCAGCTGTAAGCTGCTTTCTGGGATGAGTGGGTCTCTTTTTATGTTGTCACCAGCTGCATTACTTTAGTCTGAGTATACAGGGCTCGACTGTTGCACTTTGCTGGCCTAGTTTGCTCTCCAGATGTCCTGTTAAAAGGACGCTAACCAACGTATATCGTTGAAGGCCTTTATTTATCTTCTAAGGTGGATCAATAGTCCTACTAGAGCCTTTAGCTTAATTACTGGCTTAGCTGCTATTTTTTTTCCATTTGTCTATATAAGGGCACCACACGGCTATTATATTGTTCTGAAAACTGTTTTTAAAACTGTTCAGCACAAGTTATTGCACAGTATGAACATATCGTAGTTTACTGTGTTAGTCTGTTGAGCACTATATATTTCACTGTTTAGAGATTTTATAGTATTACTTTATCATTTACCCCTTGCTTTCTGCTGCTTATATTTGGCTCTACTTCTGTATAACCCTGTCCTCTCAAATGGACTAGGCTCACTGATAGCATGCAGAACTGCTGAATGAATGTTTTATTTTATTTAATGGAGCCTATATTGCCTAACTTGTATTGTTCATAGCATAATGTCTGCTGCTTTCCATTGTTAATCCCCTAAACCTAATCTTCCTCTACATACGTGCTCCAGCCTCATCTAACCATAGCCTCGCTCTACTACTGTGATTTGTTACACCCTCCCTTCTCTAAACATCCCTTACCTGCTACCTTTCCCCTCTACATCTGCAATATTAACTAACTCAGTGTTGTCTCCCTGTCTTCTACAGTAATCCATCCTGGGTGTTCCCTCCCTGCTTTAAATGCAAAAGGAATACCTCCAGCCATCACCTCAAGACACCCTGAATTGGCCAGCTTGACTGGTGCTTAGAAAAATACTACTAAGAAGACCCCCAACAAGATTGTGTAAATGTATGTTGCTTAACACTAATTAAATGTAGACTTGATGTACTATCTATAGAGTTAGTCTGCCCTCCCATGTGCATGTTCTAGTGGGATCCTATCAGTTCGTTGAAACTTCAGCAGTTCAAACACCATGTGTCCAAACTGTGAAGTTCAAAAACTGATCATCGCAAGGCTGCGGAACACTGAATTCTTTCCCAGGGAAAGAATTAGGTAGGTCGTGTATGTGGCTTCGTGATTTTCAGCACTGTGCTGGAAAGTTATGGGTTAGGTTCAGGTAAGTGTGCGATTGTGTGTACGTTAGGATTAGGGCATGGGTTAGGTGAGTTAGGGTTAAGGCGCAGGTGAGTGGATGTGTGATAGTGACAGACTTTAGGGTTAAGGCAGGATAGGTGAGTTAGGGTTAGGGTGTTGGTCAGGTGAGTGTGCGATAGTGATGGACCTTAGCGTTAGGGGTTGTGTTAAGGTAAGTGGATAGATAGTAGTGTATGTACAGTTTAGTGTAGGGTTAGATGTAGGATTTTAAGTGTATGTGTGTGGATTGCTGTTTTGTGGTGTGCTTGTGTTGTGTGTGCGTTTCTTGGAACAGCGATTTTTTTCCCTGGGAAAAAAAATCGCTGTTCTAAGCCTTCGATGGTTTTGCACTTCGAGGTTAGAAGTTTGAACATATGGTGTTCGAACTTCTGCCTTTTCGGCAAAGTAATATAGACCCTGTTCTAGCAGCCTACTGCAGACCATTTGCCCTCACCCCCTTCTGTTATCACTACCCTAGAATATATTTAAACCTAAGACTCGTCCAACTATCCCTGCTGTTTGCTATCTCCTTCTACCATTAGGTGGCATCATCTACCAATATAATTCCTAGATATTCTTTATAATCCCAACAAGTTTTATTTTTTTCACAAAAAGTTGGTTGTGAGTTAATAGCCTTAGACTGTAAATATCTTCTCCCCCCCTGCTAAACCACCCACTGTAAAGGCAGCCTTCATTTTCTGTCTAGAAATATTTAGCTCATACCTTCCAACTACAGCCTTTAAACTGCTCTTTGCTGATACATTTTCTGCCATACTCACCTCTAGTGTTCTTTCCCTCATCGTTCGGCCTATGGGCTCACTCCGCTCCCCTACCCTGCCCCCAATTCCCACACACCCCCAGTACTCCTAGCTTTATTCCTGTCTTACCCCACCCTCTCAGCCTAATTACCCAATACCAGCTCCCCCTCATTACTCCTCTCACTTATAGCCACCATTCTTGAACTCTGTAATCTGTACTTCACCCTATAATTATAGTACCCTCCTCTTTCCTTAAATCTCTAGAATACCTCCATCACTTTTTAAACCCTTTCTTCTTCATAGCCTTCTCTATTTTCCTAACCACTCATACCACTCTCTCTTTGTCCAACATGCTCTCCTCAAGTTATCACACCCTCCAGTCCATATCCTCCTCTTTATGTTCCTATTTCCCTTATACTATGCTACCTCATATTCCACCTATGCTTGTCCAATACCACCTACAAAGACAACTACTATACAAACCCACTTTCTCCATCACTCTTATTCCCATTTCCACTCTATCTCTTCTTCACTCATTCAGCCCAACCCTGTGCACCTATTTCACCCTAAACTCTTCTTCTCTAAAGTCAAGACACTGTCACCTGCTTCAATCTACAATCTACCAAAATTCATTCCTGATAAACCAATATGGCTAAAGGATATCTCCTTCAACAACCTAGTCCAAGCTGGTGATATCCATCCTAACTCTGGTCCTACATCCTTTATTAACAACACTCATCCCTTACCCTCTTCCTCCTATCTCAACACCCTAAAGATTTTTACAATTAATGCACAAAGTATAAACAACAAAGTACACCAATTTCAAGCTTGGTTAAGCCATAACCAACCAGATATCTTAGCCATCTCCGAAACCTGGCTCAAGCCCTTTATCTCCAACTCTGAGATTCTGTCCCCAGGATTTAATTGTCTCAGAAATGACCGACTAATAAAAAAGGTGGAGGCAATGCCCTAGTCTACTCTAGCCCTCTTACCTTAATTCCCCTCCAAATTCCAATTCCTCAATTCCAGAAGACTGAACTAACTGCTGGAATTCTAAAACTAAATAAACATAAAAATATCTGCATCATTGCCCTATATATCTTACCTGGTAACAATATCTCTACACTCAAAAATACTCTCCTATGGGCATCTACTGAAATTAACTATGAAACTTATATCCTTGGTGATGTGAATATTGACTGGAATAAAATGAATTGCTCCTCTCCTTCCTATCCATTAACCTCTATAACTTCACTCAAATAATCCTCTCCATCACTCAACCTAACAAAATAAACCCTCCCAGATTCACTATAGATTGGATCCTAATCTCAAATCCAAATAAAATAACCAATTCTGGCACAATTCCTGATACCTTTAGTGACCACCTCCCAGCCTTCATGCATCGCTCAACTAGTTCCTCCCCACACCAGCATCAATACATTCAAACTCGTAACCTCAGTAGTTTCAACCCAACTACTTTCTCAAATACTTTCAAACAAATGAACTGGCAAATTCTAAACACATTTCCTCTTGACAAGGCTATACTTTAAACTCACTAGTCCCACTAAGAAACAAAAGGATAAAAACTAAAACTGCTCCTTGGCTATCCAAAGAGACAAAACAGCTTATGCACCATAGAGACAAACTATGGAAGCTTTACCAAAACAATAAACTGGCCAATAGCTTGCTCCAATATAAACAGCTCTGCAACCATGCAAAATGACTAATCACCAAAGACAAAAAATCCTACTATATCAAACTTCAGCCCAATAACAATAAAAAATTCTGGAACTCAATAAACTCACTCCTCAATCCAGGCTCCAAGAATAATCTCTGTCCTGACCCAAGCAAATCTGACCTCAAACTAGGCTCTGAATTTAACTCATTTTTTTATAGAAACTATTACTACCCTCACCAAGACATTTCCCAATAATAACCCAACTGCTCTACACTCTCCCCCTTCTAACTCACCTCATCTGTTTGAACTCAAACCCATCTCCACTAACTTTATAAAAAAAACTTTTGTCCAAACTTAAACCTTGCTCTAACGCTCCCGACAGTATTCCCTCTTCCTTCCTAAAATGTGCTGCTGATGGCATTGCTCTCCCAATCAGCATCATTATTAAGTGATCCATAAAATAATCATATGTCCCCAAACTCTGGTGCTCAGCTTATATTCTTCCTCTTCATAAAGGAGCCAAAAATACCAGCATCTCAAACTTTCACCCCATTGCTTTGCTCTCACTAATCTCCAAAATCCTAGAAAAATGCATCCACCTTCAACTTATGCCTTTCCTGACCAAAAACAATCTTCTCACTCCTGCCCAGCATGGCTTCCATCCAGGCCATAGCACAATAACCTCTCTACTCTCTTTCCTAGAAACTGTCAATCAAGCCCGAGATTCAGGACACTTAGTTTCTACTGTTTTACTCTATCTGTCTAAAGCCTTTGATACTGTTTCCCAAAAGCACCTTCTCTGTGATCTATCAAACCTTAATCTCTCACATAATGCTTTATCCTGGTTCTCTAGCTATCTATCAGGCAGATCGCAGGCAGTCAAATGGAAGAACTCCATCTCTTCCTTCCTACCTACCCCAACTGGCATATCACAGGGATCCATCCTTGGGCCAATGCTTTTTAACATCTTCATCAATAACTTTCACATTGCTATTCCTGATGCTAAAATCATCCCAAAAACACACTCTCCTATGATAAAAACAACTTCAAAGTCTATAGTCAAACCAATTCACCTATAGAGGTGGTCCCCTCTGCCAAACTACTTGGCATTACTGTAAATGAACACCTCAAGCTTGATATTCATATTCAACAAAATATTAAGAAATCCCACCTAAAGCTACGTATTCTGTATAGGAATAATCGCTTTCTCTCCAACTCTACCAGGCAAACTCTGGCCTCAACTTATCTTCTTCCTTCCTTATTATACGGAACCCCTCTCCTAACCAACCTGTCGTCTATCACCTCTAAACTAGAAAACTGCTACAACAAAATCTCTAAATTTGCCTCTAAATCTAAAAATGCCACCCATCACTGCATAACCCTGCAATCCCTGAATTGCCTTGATCTCCCAAACTACCTAGACTATCTCCAACTCACTACTGCATATAGACTCATATTTCACCCGACAAAATGTCCCACTCTAACTAACACCCTCCCCCCCCTTATACACCCAACATAGCTCTTAGATCTGAAAATCAGAACTTAATTACTATGCATAAACCTAAACGTCCTGCTGGCCATCTTCTCCTTTCTTTCTCACTAGGCAAAAAATGGAATTCCCTTCCCTCCACACTAAGAACCATACCAAACTCAGAAAACTTCAAAACCCAACTATTCAAACACCTGTCTACTAAATGGAAATGTACCTGCCTTCACCCAACCTAATCAAAGGGGGGTTCTCTCTCTGGTTTCCAAGCTCTACAACTCTCATAGTTATCTTTCTATGAGTCTAGCTAAGCTCTCAACAATTCCTATAGCTTCTCTCTAAGCTCTCAACAACTCCTACAGCTACACTCACACAGTCCAACCTTGTAAATATTGCAAATAGCATTCTACTGTTGATGTGTGTATGTAAAGTGTATTTACATTTTCTTAAAATGTTTGTATGTAAACTGTTTCCACACCTAACACATATCTGTTTTCCTCAAATAAAACTGTATGATCCCTACCTTCAAGCTTAATGAATTTGTTAACTTTGCATGATCCAAAAATCGGCCTCAGTTGCAACAAGATGAAGAAAGATAAAAAATTTCAAATAAGCAACTAAGAAGTGCTTACAGAAAGAACTTTACTTTAACAAATAAAAATAAAAATAAATCAGATACATCCAGTTAATCAAGCGCTTTCATCTCCAACCATTTGGAGACTTTATCAAGACAGAGCATGCCCCAACTGACAGCAAATTTATAATACAAAGTTAATTACTGAAACAATCAACATCCAGGGTTCATGAATAATTCATGAGCAATGACTATTCCTACAATTTACATCTAATAATGTCAGATAATCACACATAAAACATTCATCATCCTAAATATTACCCACTATAATATATATAAATACATAACTATAAAATACATTATTAAAATAAAATTTAATATGTGTAAATAAAATCTAATAAAACCTTAACATTCCCTATATGTTGTACACTTCAAATAACCCCAATATATTGTAATATAAATGAATAAATACATGTATAAATAAAGACATAATAGATACAGTATAAAATTCACCAATGTATATATATAAAACATAAAATTAATGCATATGTTTCAACAATTAAAAATTACAAGAACATTTCTTTAAAAGCATCATCTGTCTAAAGCTTTTAATCTTAAAAAGCAAGTCATTGCAACAGATTCATTTAAATCTGGCCATTGAGTTGCATTCGTTTTCAACTGCCATATGGCCTCACTTTTCTCCAAATATAAAGTCCAAGGTCCACCTCTTGGGTCTAGTTCAATAACTTCAATAACAGTGAATTTAAAATCATGTCCGGGCCATTCCATACAATGTTTTGCAAGGGCATTGGTTTCTTTTTGCAGTCTGATATCCCTCAAATGTTCATAAATACAGTTTTTAAGTTTCCTTTCTGTCTTTCCAATATAAAAACAAGCACATTTGGAACAGAAAGCACAATAAACCACCTTCTCAGTATAACAGCAGCACTTTTTTTGTAAATAGACCTTTATACCATTTATATTAAATTTTGACCCTTCCTTAATATGTTGGCAATAATTGCATGCCCCACACTTCTTCATATGGCCCATATTCCGAATCTGGCAACTCCTTTCAAAGATGTTCTTTAAGGTTTGTCCCTTTCTATATACCACAATAGGCTTCTCACTTATGCATTGTCTAATGTCATTGCTTGACATCAAAATTATCCAATTTTTATCCAAAATCCTGAACATTGCTTTACTGTCAAGATTATAAGAAGTGATAAAAGCTGAACAAAACTTCCCGTTTGCCAGCACTTGTTCAACAGGTGTCATAACATTCATATTAACACTGCTGTCCGTATTAACGGAACCAACATTCAAATTTAAAACCATATAACTGTTCCCTTCATTGCCAGAGTGCACCATCTCCGAATTCAATATAGCATGATAAAACCGTCTCTCTCTTATTAACTACTTCCAACATTAAGTTGTTAATTAAGTCCAATGGGTATTCCCTTTTAAGAAACATATCTTTCAACAGTCCACATTCATCCAAACTTTGCATGATATTGAATGTATTTATGAGTAACTATTCTTCATAATATCTTTAATATTAACTATCAGTTATATCTAAATTGTATAATGCATCTTAGAGCTTTTCTCCCCGGGCCTCCACTGAAAATGCATCAATTTGGCACAGTGGACTTCCCCAGTAATCAAACTACAAATAAATAAATAAATAAATAAATAAATAAATAAAATGTGTTTATGCAGTTACACGCAGTCAGGCTAGGAGACAAGCATGCGGGTTTGGTAGCTTGGGGGAGACCCTGACAGACTGCATACTTGCAGCCAGAACTAGTGAGGTGGTTGCTTCAGGGAGGGACCTACTCTGTAGCAGTGAGACTGAAGGTGAGCCACAGCTGCTTGTGGGTACTGATGTTCCCTTGGACAGAGTGATAGCAAAGGTAGAGGTGATTAGTAGTACCCAGGCTGACAGTGAAGCACCACTGTCAGAGGATGCCAGACTTCCTGTGGAAAGGGAGCTGGGAAGGTTTACAAAGAGAGAGTTGAGACAGGCTTAACTCTCAGACCCTACATTACTAGGCCTGAGGCAGGTAGCTAGTGAGGCACCTGATTCTTAAGGGAAGGGGGAACCTGCGCACTGGGACAAAGGGTTGCTGTATAGAGACCCTGAGGGAGGGCTAGAAGATGAGAGGGTACAGCAGTTGGTAGTGCCTAGAGCCTGCCATCTGGCACTTCTAGCCATAGCCTATGATATTCCCTTTGCAGGTCATATGGGCATAAAACGTATAAAGAGATGTATTATGCAGAACTTCTATTGGCCTGGAATTTGAGGAGATGTAACAGGGTACTGCAGGATCTGTGAGCAGTGCCAAAAGATAGGCAAGGCAGAAGACAAAGTGAGAGCTCCATAGATGCCTTTGCCTGTGATTGAGGAGAAATTGGGTAGCTATGGATATTGTGGTGCCTCTGAGTACCCCAAGTTCCACAGGGAAAAATTATATCCTAGTGGTATTGGATTATGCTACACGATACCCAGAGACAGTGACTCTGTCCTCTATTGAGGAAGGAAATGTGGCAAATGCTAGATTTTCAGCAGGATAGATTTCCCAAAAGAAATACTGACTGACAGAGGTGCCAATTTCATGTCAGGAGACAAGGTTCTGGTGTGGTCTACAGGAAATTAAATAGTCACAAAGAGTCAGATGTTTACCCCATGCATAGGACAAGAAAGGCCCTAGAGAAGCTGCGTGGGGCTAAGTATCTTACAACCATTGATTTTACCAAGGGTTACTGGCAGGTGCCCTTGACTCCCCGTGCTAGTGAGAGGTCAACCTTTCTGACTCATTTTGGCTTCTATGAGTTCACAAAGATGCCCTTCGGGATGATGAATGGCCCAGCAGCTTTCCAGAGGCTGGTAGATCATATCCTAGCAGGAGCAGGAGGTTTGCCCTTGCTTAACTAGATGATATTGCGATCTACAGCTATTCCTGGCAAGAGCAACATCAACATGTCAGGGAGGTGGTGGGCAGACTACAGAGGGGAGGGATGACCATTAAGCTGAGCAAATGTCAGGTGGGTATGGCAGAGGTCTCCTACCTGGGACATAGAGTGGGGAGTGGTAAAATCAGTCCAGAACCTGCCAAAGTAGAAGCCATTCAGGCATGGCCTGCACCTGTTGCCAAAAAGCAGGTGAGGGCATCCTTAGGGACAGCAGGGTACTATAGTAACTCGGGACAAGGAAGAACAGGCCATATAAAGTAGAGTGGACCACAGCATGTGAGCAGGCATTCCAGAAGCTTAAAGAAGCTTTGGGAGGATCCCCTGTGTTAGCCAGTCCAGATTACATTCAAGAATTTTTTGTGCAGCTGGATGTTTCAAACCATGGGGTGGGGGCTGTACTTAGCCAGATTTCTTCAGAGGGAGAAGAGCACCCAGTGGTGTATCTCAGTCATAGGGTCCAACCCAGGGAGGAATGATATGCAACTGTAGAAAAGGAATGTCTAGCCATAGTGTGGGCATTGCAGAAACTTCAGCCTTATCTGTATGGAAGAAAATTCACTGTAGTGACAGATCACAACCCCCTAACATGATTACACAGAGCCCGTCATAAAAATGCCAGGTTGCTAAGATGGAGCTTAGGGTTGCAAGCATGATATGTCAGTGCAGCACCGCAGTGGGTTTAGCAATGCCAATGCAGATGGGCTCTCAAGTCAGGGAATGGAGTAAGGTATACTCAGATGGACCTAACCTTCCCAAGCAATGTTTCTCAAGGGTCACTTGAAAAACTAGTTTGAGTTCCCCACGGGGGTAGATATGTTAAAATAGGTAAAGGCTGCCAGCCTACCCAATTAGAATTTATTAGATAATTCTGTCATTTGTAAATATTAATGTAAGCCACAGGCTTGTTCTCTTAAATGTGAAAAAGACTGCATTGAATATTGAACTGCAAAAATGTAACAACAGTGCACTCTGCTGTAACAAAGCTGATAAGTCAATTCTTTGATGTCAAAATTCGGAGCCAATATGTCTAGAGGGAGGCATCCTGCCTATAGTTTTGAGGCCAGAGTTAATGGCTAGAATTTGGATGTATAAATGTCCTTTATTGCTATACTGCGGTGGTGGTGCTGCGGTAGCATTGTCGCCTCACAGTTAGACATTGCCCTTTCGATTCTCAGTTAGAGCGTCTTCTGTGTGGCAACATGCGTGAACGGGTGTTCCTTCATTGAAGGTTGTGCGTTAGGCTCAGCAAGCCAGCATGTAAAACTCTACTGCCTATCATTAGCGGACCGGAGTTCCGCTGTGGCGACCCCTAACCGGGAAAAGCCGAAAGACACAAACAAACAAATGTCCTTTATTGCTCTGGTTTCTAACCAAGTGTAAAGAATGTAAATGTAGTTTCTCTTAGCCTGGGAACACCAGAGAAGTGTGAAGAATGATTTCATGTGAAGCAGCTCTGTGTTATCAATTTAAAGAGAGCGAATCAGAGAGCTCAGAGCATTTTGTCTTGAGAACATCCAACATCACCAGTACTGTCTTGCTTTGTATGTATGTTTATTTTAGAACTGTGTTTTCTCTTAGATATAGCTAGGAAATAAGAAGATTAGACTAGTTTGTTCTTCTGTGATGTCAGAACCTTTCTATGGTATTATTTTAAGTATTTCTGTGTGATCTCTGAACTCTTGACTAGCACTGTGTAGTAAGAAGTATTGTTTTGCGTTTTTATTATTTATTATTAAATATTTTTAAACATTTCAACTGTGGCTGTTTTATGTAGCATTAATTTAAGCTCCAGAGTACATTGCATGTATATAATGATACTGTACCAAGTCACTCGAATAAGCCTTGACTGCTCAGTTGCACTACCAATTGGATAATAATATTGCACAGTAATAATTGGACACCCTTTCAGAAGGGCCTTTTAGTAGCTGATATTAGTGGGTGGTGGCAGCTGGTACTACATTTTAGACTGGGCAGAAAAGGGGCACAGCTGGAGAACCTGTGCCAGCCTTCCCCAGGAGGGTCTGTGTGGTTGTATATGACTCATCTCAAATTGTGTGTGTCAGAAACTTGGGCAGGGACACGAAGAGCTAGTTAGACAGAGAGGGTGCTGGAGGTTTTAGCCTGCCCGCTAGGCTGAGATCTGGACACTATAGCTGTGCCAGTGTGGAGTCTTATTAGGGACCTGGAGAGAAAGGGAGAAACCAGCCCCAGACTGACTGTGATCTCTGTGTGCTCTTAAGGGAAATTGTACTTTACTGTGTGTGTGTATTTATTAACCTTTCCCTATATGGATGCCCCTCACTGGTGTTAGTAGTGAGGATTGAGGCTCCTTGATTGCTGTGCCAGTGCATGGGCATCACAGTAGACATATATCTCAGTCACTGGGTAGTGATGCCAGGTGCATACCTTTTTCACTGGGTAGTGATGAAAAGTGCATATCTTTGTCCCACAGTAGGATGGTAGGTACAGATCTTTGTCCCATGGTAAGATGGTACGTATAGACCTCTGTTCCATTGTAGGATGATAGGTACATAACTTTGTCCCACTGTAGGGTGGTAGGTACAGATCTGTATATCTGGTAAGGGATGATAGGTACATTACTGTGTCTCTGAGTATGGACAGTAGGTACATATTTGTGTGTACATATTTTTGTTGCTGCACTATTAGGTACATAATTTTGTCACTGGGTAGAGATTATAGGAAAATGTCTCTATCTCTCAGTATTGATGGTAGGTTCGTATCTCTGTTTTTTTCATTGGGTAGCAATAGGAGGAACATATCTTTGACCCACAGTAGGGATGGTAGGTACATATATTTGTCCCTGGGTAGGGATGGTAGGAACATATTTTTGTCTTCGAGTAAGGAAGAAAAGCTATGGTAGATAAATGTCTTTTTCACTGGGTAGTGATGGTTTGTACTTATTTATTTATTTTTTATTTATTTTATTTTACATTTGATGACCGGTATAATCCGACTGGACATGTGTCCATTTACAGCGGAGGCCTGGGGAGAAAAGCTCCAATTCTTGTACAGAAATAGCCAAGAAAAAGCTCTACAAAACTTATGTAGAATATTTAACATTGATTATAAAGGTATTGTTTTTACATATGAAAACTGTACAACTTAACAATTAGAATCAACACGTTTCTGCATACCTTACATTAAAAATAAGGATGAGGCATTCTTTGTACAATATTACAAAGAAATGAAAAGAAAACAGAAAACAAAAAAAAATAGCAGGTAGCTGGTCATTTGTACCTTTACTGGTATGAAGACAAGAGTTGGAAAAATTGACTCAAAGAGTAGGGAATTACTAGCAGTGGGAGTTCCTGAAACTAGTTACAGAAACAACAGGAAGTGCCTATTTTATCGATGTAGAGTGAGTTCCTGAGTACATGACAATACAGGAGATTATCCCCAGGATTCATGAAGCTCGGCGCAAGGATGGCATTAGCCTTGCACCGACTGTGTGGCGTAGAGATGGCACAGCAGCACCACATGCATATTAGTGAAGGCACGCTGCCGCAATGTCCACATGCATAGGAAATGTGCGCGAGTGCAGGGGGCATGTCTAAGCGCTGCACGGAGGAGAGAACATCTCGGCTGCAGATGCGCAATCTAAAATGCTGACTAGTACAGCCTGCCTCTAATAATAATCACTCCTGTTGAAATGTATGCAAAGCATACAAGACAGTTTTGCGAACACCAAAATAAAAAGTAAACACAAAGGCATGTAGCTAACTATTGAGTCCCCATCCCTCAGACAAATGACATTTAAAACCCCGCACCTGTATTCCATTGTAGTGTTGATTGTTATACCAAGCGGAAGCGAAACACAGCGTGTTAGCATGCCACTGCCATTTGCTAAGCCTAGCCCAATGGTTAGGGTTACCACCTGTTCCACATTGTGAGGAACAGTCCCTCTCTGGGCAGTTGTGTCCATACCATAACCATTATAAATTTTAAATGTTCTGCGATTGTAGGACATAATTATGTACCATATTTTATGCAATAGTGCCATACAATACTTATTTCTGTATGTTTGTTTGTGTCTTTCGGCTTTTCCTGGTTAGGGGCCACCACAGTGGAACTCCGGTCCGCTAATGATTGGTAGTTGATTTTTACATGCCGAGTTACCAGCCCTGATGCACAACCTTCAATGAAGGTATGCCCATTCACGCATGTCTCCACACAGAAGACGCTCTAGCTGAGAATCGAACCGGACAGCATCTTATTGTGAGGCGACAACAGTACTGAACTATGTATAATCGTACATTTTCCTTGCATGCCACACACTTCTCGAGAAGCCCCTACTTTGCATGCCCTTAAGGAATCTGGTTCTTTGGGTTATACTCATACTTATCTTATCTGCTAATCTGGTTGAATGATTAATCTAGATGGCCCATGACCCTCCGAACTGTGGTTTCTGACTACCCTATTTTAATTCGAAGTTTGCGGACATATTATCTTAGTCTGGTAATTTCTCACTTTTTAAGAGGTCTCTGATTAATGGGTTTGCTTTTAGATGGCCCATGGCATGGGCATAACTGTTTTGCCATACTACTGGTTTTCTTTTTTTGGGGGGAAGAACTTAAAGCTACTCAACACACGGATGTACACCCCATAAAATACTTATTTATGTATGTAAAATACCTAAATGTTACAAGAAACAGAATAAGCAACTAAACTGCTACAACAATAAGCTTTCATTTAGGCATAAAACTAATGTTCTATCCTTTGTACTGACCGTGGGTATGTGTTGGCCTGTAAAATCTGATGTGTGTCCCGAAAATGTCCCATTTTGGTCTTATGCAAAGGTGGCAACCCTACCAATGGTCAGAGCATTCACTCAATATCTGCCCATTTGCAGTCCAAGTTGTCCTTGTCTGGACAGCCCAAAGATGAACGGGTATTACCTAGGTCTACCTACCATGTCATGAAAGATAAGTATTTGCTTGTACCTATGTGCGTGAAGTACAGCATGTGGAAGATCAAAAATGCTAGGGTTGTCCTCACAACCATATTGGTACCAGAGATATGTAGTGTACGCAATGTGTTCTGTTGACAGTGCCATGGGCCATCAACCAGAGAAGGGATGAATGGTGTGTGTGTAATATGGGGGTGGGGGGTGACGGTTAATTAATAATTCGGCAAGGGGAGACTGGGTCAGATGCACAATAGGTGAACTGGAGGTGTACGAGGGAGCAGTGGGTGAATCAGAAAGAAAACCCAAGAACAAACATTCACATCTGCAATACAACCTGACAGGCCATACTGTAGAACACAATCTCACAAACATATTAACATTAAAATGTTCGATACACATGTACAGAAACGTTACCGGCTCACACCCACATAATGGCCTGGCCTGAACTAAGCCATCCAACCCCAACACACCTGGATACATAACTGAATACCTATCATCACCTCCACAGCACACCACCCCCCTTCCTGAACGTCCACCAAAACCACCCATACTCGGGCTGCTAGCTTGGCTTAGCCATATCTGCACATAGTGACCCCTACTCATATCTAGTAGGCAGTCTCACCACAGGCAGTCTCAGGATTGCAAACTATTTATCCCTTGCATGTATAACCCTACCTCATTTTCGTAAAGCCAAAATAATTGAGGTCATTGGTCCCCACAATTTTTGGATATCCCTCATGGGATAAGTATCTATTCTAAACATTAGACTTGGTGTCACGACATGATGTCCAGTCCCGTAGACATCAGGATACAAGTTGTATGAGCAGTAGTTGTCCACAACCCTGCTCAGCCTCCAGCTGGTCCTGCAGAACCTACGACCCCGGATTAAACACCTGATCATGATGCACGTCTCACCACGTGCATTATCAGGAATATATACCTTTCACATTCGCATAGCTACAGATCACACATACATGCATATAAGTAGTTGTCAAGTATGTGTCCATTTCATATGTATACTTGCAAATTTATACAAATGCATTTCAGAAACACATGAATAGTAACATGTACTATACATATGTACACCACCCGACTGTCACATTTGTTGCCAGTACTGTGGAATGGCTGTAGTAAAGTCATATATCCTAATTACCATCCATAGAGAATGTATCATGGATGGTTTAGTGGTAAATCCAGTGACTATGGTGTTACTGTTCCCGGGTCCAAGCCATGCAAGGCTTGTTTTATACGATG
>NC_056728.1:1025964824-1026082324 GCF_019279795.1 Protopterus annectens | reverse complement strand
GGTATGTTTTGCCATGCATAATCTGACACCTCTAGATAAAGGTCTAATAGGGTTGCCACATTTTCAAATGCCCAAAGTGGGACATGTTCTGTAGAAATGCCAGATTTTCCAGGACAAAACATATCTCCAGCCATGCATAGTACAGAATTGTAATTATTTGCACAAATAAAAGCTTATTCTAGTAACAACTGAATTGCTTATGCTATTTTACATAAAATATAGAAGTTTCATATATAAAATAACTGTTTTATGCAACTATTAAAGAAACTTAGGATATAACTCTGTCCTGTAATCTCAGAACGTTTGCTATGTCTTGATTATTTTTGCATGACACAACTGCTTAAAGAGGGACTGTCCCTCGCAAAGTGGAACAGGTGTTAACCCTACAGTCCCACTTTGGCCAATTGAAAAGGTGGCAAACCTATAATAGGTATGCGGTAGCATGACTCGGCCGATGGATGTGGCTCCCAAAACCTAATTACTTGTCTGTATTGAAGAGTCTTGTTTCCCATGTATCAGCCAGACGGGAGCAGATTGTATGACAAACCCACAAATAATATGATTAATTCACTGGACAGGACACCGATTCCGTACAGTCGAACACCATGCTGTCACCTAATGGGCAGCCTTTCCCGATACTGTAGTCATGTAGTCCAATGTAATAAGCATCACAATGTCAGTGCATTTGCAAGTGCAGGAGCGAATGGGTGTAAGCCTGTTTGGCTACCAGAATGCGAGTATTGCACTGGTAAAGCAATGTAGAGGCTAACTGAGTGTAAGAGGCTGTAACCAGAGGTCAACAGTGCTTAACACCACGCAAACCCACGCACACATGCTCCCAACTGCTTTAATGTGCCTTACTCCCTCCGTATCCAATGGCCTTGTTCTGCCCTGCAGCCAAATAAACATCCTCTGCAAGGCTCGGAACCAGGACCCTGCACACCCAGCTAATGTGAATTACCAATATGTCATGGCAGATATACAGACAACGGACAGTACCACAAACATATCATACAGTGCAGTCATTCAACAGTATAGGAATGTATCCCATCATGTAGATGTATATGTCAGTGTTTATGTCCAGCATATAGGTACGTACATATATAGAGATATATCTGTAACATACCATGTGGCAACAAAGCATTACAAACAAATGAAACAGGAAATACCAGCGACTCATGTATTATGTAGTGGTGTTCTATGTGATCTCAAGACTCCCTCAGACAGACATGTGTCATTCATACACACAAATAGTTGTACATTGGCCATATACATCACTCTGTGCATGTAATGTACATTAACACAACACTATCTGTCCAATCATTATGTGTGAGCAGTACTCTTGCAAGGTGCTGTGTGCAACATCATCATCATGATAAAGGTAAATGGGGTAACCATAGAGGGACCGGTAGTGTTGTGTACAATAGGGTCGTCCTCATCAGGTGTACCTGGACCATTTAGGAGTGATGCGCATACCAGGATCGTGCTCCTGAGGGACAAGGGTGAGTATAAGAGGAGTATGTTATGATGCATATTACAAGGGTTACATGTGTCCAGTGGGCACGTGTGTGAAATGGACAGCTATGTATAGGGCAGATTTAGTCCTAGGAGCTGATTGGTCTTATGTTTCTGTAGGTGATGGTCAGATGTAGGGGAAGGAGTGTAGGTATTGCCATGGAGTATAGGTAGGATCACAAATAAGACAGCATACAGGGTTGGTATATGATACATGTGGGGGGATACATCCCAGACGGGGATGGGTGTTTGGCATTCACAAGCCCATGGGAGCAGTGGGACAGAGGTCCCCAGCCATGGGCAGCCACCACTGCACCTACACATCTGCAAAGGAGACAGTGCTGGGGGCTGTCCAGGAGGGGCAGCATCACCCTGCAAATGTGGCACTCCACCCTTAAGCTTGCGTATATGGCTTCAGAACCCCTTAGTGAGCCCCCAACGCAACATGTCCAGGACCTCACAACAGCAGACATGTACCTGTCTGGTCCTGCTCTAAGGGGGGACATGCTCCATCCTCAGTGGTGGTACCACCAGAAGGTGGTGCAGCACCAACAGAGGTTGATGTCCAAAGCTGGGCCCCAGATGTGCTAGTGCCCGGTGCCATAGTCAGCTGAAGTGGGACAGGAGGTTCTGCCGGGACCTCCCAACCCATTCAGCCTATGGTGTTGCAGTTTAAACCCACATATGGCTTAGTGATAGACACCAGCATACAGGATTACCTACAACAGTATGTATATATATCACCATCAACCCAACACAACAGATGGTATACATTTGCAGAAGGAGCACAACATATGCATATATACTGCATGCCATCTGTACAATGTGTAGTAGACGTGTGACCTTAGTTATGAACAGTTGCCCATTATTGGCTTGTCACTGGGAACCCCATACAGTGTCTGTCATACCACTGTTTCATGTGACACATGTCCAGTCAGGGATGCAATGGCAGTAACACATCCCTATCATCATGTACTGTCTGCAATCCTCACACTATGCTTCTGTTGTGCACAGATGTGTGTTCAGTGTGTAACATAGGAAACAAATGCTTGCACACACTGACCAGTTCACAGATGGCCCTACAGATGAGGGTCCCTCATGAACAGAGTACTGTCATGTCTGTATTAAAACATGCAGAATAGCCATTACCACACACATGTTAAACAGGCAGTAGTCTCATTGCAGCATAGCTACACTTACATGCTGTAGTCATGTGTGGCATATCACCCTCCTGTCTTTAGGCTATTTCCCACTGTGTATAATGCTTGAGGTACATACAGATGTCATCTTTGATGCCGTGTCAGAACACCACATCCAGGTACCACTCACAGCGACTGTCATGACCAAATACCAACATGTTTTTCCTAGATAGTGTACTGTATTTATCATGCGAATGGCTATGGGAACACCGTCACAGCTATTCCACATGCAATTAGCTAAAGGAGGACTGCAATAGGTGCAGAGGCCATCACCTGATCATGTCCATCACTTACAATACACATGCTGTTAAGCAGGTGTACACCTTCACATCCACCAGAGAGTTTGTGGGTGGGACAGGCAAAGTACACCAGGGATGAGCTTGGAGACTTAACCCTAAGCATTGTCTGCCACACGCATAACAGTGCAGGGGTCAAACTCCTGACTGACTAGTCATTACTATTACATGTGCATGATGTTACTACATGTGCCACAAAGGTGACATGTTGCTGTGCTGTAAGAACATATATGTGTGTAGGTGAGTGACATCTGCAACAGAGATATAGTAGACATACATTAGGTGTGGCACACATGGCTGTCCACGTGAACGGATGCCATTGTCACCACAACCACACTCTCTAATGGACACGCATTGACACTCTTTGGCAGGGCCACAAATACACAACCTAACTACTTAGTTTGCCACACTGCAGTAATGCACAGGACTACATGCACCACAGGGAATATCTGGAAGTTCTATGGGCTAGGGCATGTGAAAGTGACATCTGCTGGTATGCCAATGAGGGTTATACAGGGAGTGACTGTGGTTGGGAGCATCATAACCCACATGCAGACACAAGGTGCCAGTACTGACATGCATGTATGTATTGCTGCATGGGTGTGTAGTGGTTGGCTGTGCAAGATGGCTGTACAAGGCTGGGTGAGGGGTACTCCTTGGCATCACGTCAACTGATAATGGTGTGCAGTGCAGGGGTGTAGTGTCTGCAATGTCCCACACAGATGGCTACTGCATGGTATGCCCTGACATCCTGGTTACCAATGTGTATGGCCATAGCTTTGCAATGCATGCCATGTCTGTGTTTGATAGTCCTTCACATGGACATTGCCTGGGATGCGCATGTCTCACAATAATGTACAGTGACATGTACAGGTGTACCTGGTTTGGCAGGCACATGTTGTATACACAGACTGTTATCCCCCGATATGCCAGTACTGTCCTGGTGTGGCTGAACTTGTTTATAGTGAGCAGGTCGACCCTGCACCTGCATTGATAGTATGATACAGGTATTTCCTGGTGTCAGTGGCAGTGGTCCATACAGGGTATATGTGTACGGCATTGTATGGCCTCTGTGGATCACATTTTATGGCACCACATATGTTGCAGGCACCCAGTGGGGAACATAGTGAAGGCACAATAATCACTAATATGTGCCTATTGTACCGCTGTACAGGGTGCCATGTCCTCTGCAGGCCACTGCATTCACACCATGCCTACTATCTATCATCAATGTGCATGGCACTAGCAACATAGCAGGATATCTTAGGCAACTGTGTTTGTGCATGGCACATGGGTGCAGGACATGTACCGGGTACTAGTAGGGTTGCATACATTGTTCACCAGGCCTTTTGCCAGATGTAGGGGTGTGGCTTGCCAACACAGTCCCGTGGCTGACTGACAGCTATACTCCTCGTCAGGTGGCCACTGTGATATAAGACAAACACCATACAGGAAAACTACAAAATCTGCTCCCCAACATATCCAATGGTAAGACACTCACAGCCACCTCTACACAGGCTCTGACAAACACACACTTGCTGCGCCCTGTATATGAAACCCTACCTACCATATCATCCTGCAGCAATATGCATTTTGGGCATGTGCTATGGTGAATACTGGGTTACAGCACACCAACAGGTGTAGATCTAGGTGGGTGACAACAGCAGGATTGACAAAGGTGGTCATGTGATTTGTACAGAGAGTGCATACTCTACAAATGACTGTACTTGTCTCAAGAAGGCTGACACACACACACACACACAAACACACACACATCTGGTATGTCTGGGATTAGAACACCAACCTAAGTACTTTAATACACTACAGCATTACACAGTTACAGAACATGCTACTGAGATTACTGGGAGACAGCACTCCCAGAGGTGTGTTTCTAGGTGGGTGACAGCATCAGCCTTGCCAAAGGTGGGTATAGGATTTGTATGGAGTATGAGCAGTCTAAAAGCATTATTTAGTCCTCAGGCAAATGGGGACAAACACATGCACTTGGCAAGTCTGGGGTAAAAAAACACCGACCTAACTACTTTATTACACTACAGCATTATGCAGTTGCAGAACGCGCTACTGAGATTACTGGGACACAGCACTCCCAGAGGTGTATTTCTAGGTGGGTGACATCATCAGCCTTGCCAAAGTTGGGTATAGGAATTGTATGGAGAGTGAGAGTCTAAAAGCATTATTCAGTCTTCAGGAAGATGGGAACAAACACACACTCACTTTTGGCAAGTCTGGGATTAGAACACCAATCTAACTACTTTATTACATTACAGCATTATGCAGTTGCAGAATGCACTACTGAGATTACTGGGACACATCACACCCAGAGGTGTATTTCTAGGTGGGTAACATCATCAGCCTTGCCAAAGGTGGGTATAGGAATTGTATGGAGTGTGAGCAGTCTAAAAGCATTATTCAGTCTTTAGGAAAATGGGAACACACACACACACACACACACACACACACACACACACACACACACACACACACACACACACGCACACACATGCACACACACACACACTCTTGGCAAGTCTGGGATTAGAACATCATTCTAACTACTTTATTACACTACAGTATTATGCAGTTACAGAAGATGCTACTGAGATTACTGGGACACAGCACTCCCAGAGGTGTATTTCTAGGTGGGTGACATCATCAGTCTTGCCAAAGGTGGGTATATGAATTGTATGGAGTGTGAGCAGTCTAAAAGCATTATTCAGTCCTCAGGCAGATGGGCACAAACACACACACACACACTTGGCAAGTCTGGGATTAGAACACTGACCTAACAACTTTATTACACTACAGCATGACATAGTTACAAAACGCACTACCAAGATAACTGGAACACAGTACTCCCAGAGGTGTATTTCTAGGTGGGTGACATCATCAGCCTTGCCAAAGGTGGGTATAGGAACTGTATGGAGTGTGAGCAGTCTAAAAGCATTATTCAGCCCTCAGGCAGATGGAGACAAAAATACACACTTGGCAAGTCTGGGAGTAGAACACCGCCCTAACTACTTTATTACACTATAACATTACGCAGTTACAGAATGCGCTACCAAGGTTACTAGGGCACAGCACTCCCAGAGGTGTATTTCTAGGTGGGTGACATCATCAGCCTTGCCAAAGGTGGGTATAGGAATTGTATGGAGAGTGAGAGTCTAAAAGCATTATTCAGTCTTCAGGAAGATGGGAACAAACACACAAACACACACACACACACACACACACACACACACACACACACACTCTTGGCAAGTCTGGGATTAGAACACCATTCAAACTACTTTATTACACTACAGTATTATGCAGTTACAGAAGATGCTACTGAGATTACTGGGACACAGCACTCCCGGAGGTGTATTTCTAGGTGGGTGACATCATCAGTCTTGCCAAAGGTGGGTATAGGAATTGTATGGAGTGTGAGCAGTCTAAAAGCATTATTCAGTCCTCAGGCAGATGGGCACAAACACACACACACACACACACACACTTGGTAAGTCTGGGATTAGAACACCGACCTAACAACTTTATTGCACTACAGCATGACATAGTTACAAAACGCACTACCAAGATAACTGGAACACAGTATTCCCAGAGGTGTATTTCTAGGTGGGTGACATCATCAGCCTTGCCAAAGGTGGGTATAGGAACTGTATGGAGTGTGAGCAGTCTAAAAGCATTATTCAGCCCTCAGGCAGATGGAGACAAAAACACACACTTGGCAATTCTGGGAGTAGAACACCACCCTAACTACTTTATTATACTATAACATTACGCAGTTACAGAATGCACTACCAAGGTTACTGGGGCACAGCACTTCCAGAGGTGTATTTCTAGGTGGGTGACATCATCAGTGTTGCCAAAGGTGGGTATAGGAATTGTATGGAATGTGAGCAGTCTAAAAGCATTATTCAGCCCTCAGGCAGATGGAGACAAAAATACACACACAGACACACACATGCATGCACACACACATGCACACATGCAAACACATGCCAGTGGTGGGAACGGAACAACTGCATATTAACAGATCACTATTCCAATACTACATAGTTACGAGACGTGCCACACAGACTACACATGTCAAGGCTGTCATTATGACCTTCTAGGAATGCGGACATCAATATGGATGCTGGCAATTAAGATGTGCATACATGTGAACCTGTGTGTTTAAAGTAGGAATCCATCCTGACCTGGAGTATGCCCATCTGTGTAATGGATGACTGCTATCACTATACAGGGTTACAATGGCCATGCCCATACACATAGAGACACATAATCGACACAAGGTGTCACTGGGCATGCTCACACAGTAGCACAAGGTTGTTCGGAATGCACTATGTGTCCATCTACACAAGGTTATACTGGGCATGCTCATACACTTAGTAGCACAGGGCTGTCTGGGATGCACTCTGATTCTAAACACGGAAGGCTACAGTGGCTATGCTATTACAGTTAGATGTAAAGAACACATTGTAATGCACTCTGGTGTTAGTAGTTGTCATTGTTAGCAGGAACGCTGCTCTACATATATCTGACACCAGTCTTATACACAACATCTGCTGCTGTCCATCACCTTAGATGTACCATCCTATACCAAGCACAATACCACCACTTGCAGTGATGTCTTCCTAGGAGTTGCAACTGCTTGACCAACACAATGAGCCTTGCTAGGAGTGGCAACTGCTTGACCAACACAATGAGCCAATGTCCTGCTGTAATTACGAGGTTGTCCAGTGTTTGTCTTTCTGGGATGACATGACTGACAGTAGACAGGCCTTTGACACATATCACATGCGTCCATGACTCCAGGGAGTGGGGATAATACCCAAGTCACATTCGCCCATATAGTGCCATTCCAAAGCAAATGTCCTAAACACAGGATAACACCCTGACACCTACAGGACAACTGCATTGTATGCTTATGCTAACCAGTGCTAGATGTGTAGCATCCATAATCATAGCTGCTCACTGTAGATCCAACAATGGGGAGTACTGACATTTGTGCAGTGAGGAACACCTGGCTGAAGGCTCTGTAGTGCACAATAACACTACCACCATATACCTCAGAACCAGACATGTGGGCCATAATACAGGTACGGACCGCTCAAGGTGGCGGTGTCCCCACATACAAGAGGCCACTCATGTGTACTGACCGGTACTCCCACAAAAGGCATCACAGATGAGTCAGGTGCAGGACACAGTGGCAAATGCTGCATTCTAGGATGTAAACCTCAGGCATCACCTTGCCCTTGGACCACCAACCCACATCCATACATGTTGTAGGACATATAAGAGTACACCACCATGTGACCCTTGACCAGTGGACTGTACCAAGCTCTACATCAACTGTAGAGAGTACCCATGTACTGACACAGTTGCATCATGTGTTTTGCAATGCAATGATACCACTGTCTGTATCCAGGTCAGCTGTACACATACCAGGGGCCCTTGGTTGTTTACAGCATTAGCAGATGACTGTTGCTGTACACCAGTAAACACCCTCATGTTTGGATATGACATACATGTACCTGCCCTGGATATGTACATGCCACACACACACAACATACATGTAAATAGCATAGCTGTTGTTGTCCTTTGTGCAGACAGGTGGCTACAGCCATTACACACATGCACATGGAATGTAGGTACATGGCTGTAGTACATAAGGTGTGTTATCAATGCTGACAGAGGTAACATTCCCTCTGTTCCGGTCACCCATTACACCTATCATATCATACAACAGTCCACGTGTCATGTATGTCATTGCACATGTCCACCAATTGCAATACCTACAAACATGCCCAAATGACAGGAGTGTAGGACCTACACACATGTACATGTAGTGGTGTGCATTCAGATACCATGTGTGTGCAGTTGCTGATGTATGCAGGTGATGTGTATCTTAGTACATCATGCAGTTGCAATGCAGCCTCAACATTACCAACTGTATATGGTGATATGCTAAATGTACGGAAAGATGTACCTCAGATATGGACAGATGTGTGGAAATAACTAAGTGGTGGGGCATTGTTGCAGATGGATGTTTACTGAGGACAGCTCACAGGTGTGTCACAAGTGGTTATACAATAACTTGTGTAACCAGTAAGCAATGGTTTCATTAATTGAAGGGCATAACACACAACAAAGACAGCGGTCAGGGTGACACCGAAGGTAAATCACTTGACACCTGTAACAGTTAAGACCTCCCATGTGCATATATCAGCACTGTTGCCAAAGGAAGCGTCAGTACACTTTGTAATGCGTGCAATGCTACTGTAAGTCTGTCATACATATCATGAGCTAGGCAGGTGTTTGATTCACAGTACTAGCATGTGTTGTTGCATGTATGTCCATATATGTCACGTATGGTGGGAATACATCTCAATTGTTACTCACTCTCCTGTACACTAGTGTACACATCTGTACAGACTGCAATGTAGAAAGCAGGACATAGGCAGGGGCATGTATCTCACACATGTGCGGTATCTGTTTGTGTGTGACATAGGTGTATTCAATAGTGAATGCCACAGTGTGTGTGTGTGTGTGTGTGTGTGTGTGTGTGTGTGTGTGTGTGTGTGTGTGTGTGTGTGTGTGTGTGTGTGTGTGTGTGTGTGTGTGTGGGGGGGTGTGTGTGTGTGTGTGTGTGTGTGTGTGTGTGTGTGTGTGTATGGCTGTCTGGTCCCTGGAGTGAGGAAGTATGTTACCATACTGAACTAATAAGACCCCTCCCCCCAGCCAGGCGATTAAATCTACTATCCATGTTGATGTCCCCGATCTTAAGCCATACTGACTACCTGTACATGGGTATTCTCTGTGGCAAATCATGTAGGGGCACAGTACTGTAATAATGATTTGCACATTGGCAGGAGTCCTCACCTCAACAGTAGCAACTGTGTGTGAGTTTGTATTACTGTGTTCGTGAATCCGTGAGTGTGTGGGTGTGTTACTGTGTCACTGAATACATGTGTGTCAATACTTGAGTATGTGGATACAGATGTGTGTTGGCATCCTGTCATGGGAACGTGTATTACTGCTTCCCAATGAGGCATCACAATTCCCACTGGCATCTACCCTTGTAATCAGCTAGACCACTCTCTTACCTCACCATTCCATGTAACTGTACCTGTGATATCACCCAGTATGGATGTCACGTCTGTAGCCACAGTAGCTTAATTCACAGCTATCATGCTCTTGGATCAGTAGACGTGTTTGGAACATGGGACATTCTCACTGTGATGTGGCAGCTACAAGATGCATGCTGGTATATTCATACATACCTGTGAGTAGTCCACATTGACATATGGGACACAAACTGCAAACACTGACATCCACCGGCATGTACAATTAGACCTGAAGGAGGAAAGCAGAACGTCATGACCAACATGCAGTTACTGTTGTTACACAAGACACATACTGTTAACAGTACGAAATGCATTGCCTGCCAACAGTACTCAACAATTGTAAACAACACTTATCTTCCTAGTCTGTTCACTCTGTGCATCAGACCATATGAGCATGTCCCTGCACCGATGGTGTGGATGTCAGAGATGCAGCACAGGCATCATCATATGCACAGGATGATGTTTGCCAGAGGTCTAGGCTGCACCATTGGATGACATCATGTGTGTGGGTTAGGGCCTTTGATCTAATTGGGCGTGTGTGGATGTCATGCATGTGTGTGTTGCGGTGCCCTACATATGTTTCCAGTGTGTGCATGTATGTATGTGCACGGTTCTGGCATGAGTCTGGCCTACACATGGGTATTATTGACAGCTGCAGATGGTACAGGCCAGGTTTTACCATTCACAGTGTCCGGCTATGGCCATGTGACCTGTGCCTGCCAGGGCGCTACCAGGCAGAGGTGCAGATTGGGTACTGTCTGATTACATTTGTCCATGGAACCATGTCCCTGTTGGGACCATCCAGGGCCACGTGCACATGGCCTGCTGTGTCATGGTGTGGACAGCACAGCACCAGCTGCACTGCTGCTGCTACCGCCACTATGGGAGCGGACATGTGAGGTAGCTTGTTCACGTAGACCTGAAACAGGTGATGTAGCCGGCCTACGTCCACGTCCCCGACACCTCACTCCTACCAGATGCTCAAACACAGACAGCTCACGCTTGCGGATTGTCATGTCATGGTCAAGGACTCTAGCCATGTCACCCAATCGTCTATCCAAAGCTACAGCAATGTGCTGTTGAGCATTTACCATTGCCTGGATGATGTTGTTTAAAGAACGGACAGCAGCCCTCTGAAGCCTCTCATCTTCTCTATTGTGCCATTCAGCATGTGCCTGTGCCTCCATTACAGCCTGAAACATGTGTCTGGTGACACCAGCTGCTGCGCTCAGTCTTGCAGGGGCATGTTGGCCAGAGATCCTCTTACGAGCAGCACTGGCCACGTGCCTGTGTCGGGCATCACCAGTCAGTTGGCTGACACCATAGTGTGCAGGCACACCTTCCATAGACCCCACACTTTCCGGTTCCAAGCTACCACATGCCAACTGTCCTTCCTCTATGGCCACTGGTGATGGGGTATGAGTAGGCATGGGATCTATGTGCGGGGATGAGGGGGATATAGGTGGAATGGCAACCAATGGCACAGATTCAGCCCCTGACAACCCTGCCTGTGCCTCAATAATACATTCATCATCACTGCTAGCGTCTGTGGGGACACTAACATCAGATGGACCGCAGGAGGGCAATGCATCTACATCACCTGTGAGGGGCAGACAAGAACTGTACATTACAATCTATACAATAGACACACACACACACATACAGACACACACACAGACACACACACAGACACACACACAGACACACACACGCTATGGCACTCAACATGCATGTGATATGACAGAAGGCATGCAACATGCATGTGATATGGCAGATGGCATGCAACACAGATGATAATAGTGGTAGTTATCATACATCCCTGGGTTGCACACAACAGCATGCATGTGTCATAGCAGAAGGCATGCAAATTGCACAATCATAGTAGTTGTTAGCATACATCCCTGTGTTACACCATATAGACCAGCACAGGTTAACAGTACACCTACCTGATGTGTGGCATATGACCTTGACAATCACATGCAGTATGACATGTGATCTGCTGACGTGTGCAATGACATGCGTACATGTTTAACACAATGGTTTCCTGTCAAATATACAGTGGGGTAATGGTGTCCCAATACAGTGCTCTCTGTCTGCCCTACAGATATACTGCACATTTAGCTGATGTGCATTGCCATTGCAGGGAATTACGAGGCGTCTATATTGCTATAAAGTGTGAGTTACAGACACAGTTCATAGCTATGACTGTGTTCAGATACAATACATATATACTGTGGAATGTGACCCACATCACTGAGGAGTATACACACTAAACCATGATGTGGAATGTGTGACACAGGTCACTGAAGGGTATATGGATGATACCCCTGCACATCTGCAACCATATTGCTGCTGCCAAGCAACTATGGCCAGACATGGCGAACTCGTCGGTACACCATGTTCCACATGACATCTGTGTACCACACACACACACACACACACACACACACACACACACACACACACACACACACACACACACACACACGCACACACACACACACACACATGAGGAGTAAGGATGACACTGATGTTCGACACCAGCAAGGGGAATGTATTGTATCTGTGGGCTGATGTGGCTACTGTACAGGTGACTGCTGTCATTTTGTGACACACTCAAGATGTTCAACACATCTTATGTGGTGGATTGATGTCACGCCTGCACAAGATGTGCACAGGCCTGTAGGATGTCTAGTGTTCCACATCTGCAATATAACCATTACACAAAGGCCATAGTTGGACCATGTGTAGCCATTGTACGACAGGGTGAACAGACAAGCACATCAAGTCTACTGTGTGTGTTGCTTCATGTCTCTGGCCATCCTCCATGGCCATGTGTGTACATGTGTTGGCCAAATTATTGTGACGGGCATCAAATTTCACACGTCTGTGTTGTCCCATATGACATACATCCATAGATGTCATATGCTCCACTGATGACAGGGTTATGCAGACAAAGGGTGGAATGTTTGGTATGTGGGATATGTTTTTCAGGATAGTTAGGCAGTGTTGCAGCCAGGCCACAAGATGTCATGGACATGTCAAGATAGCACATCACATTGTGTGACATTTATAGCAGGGCTATGATCCACACCAGTGAATCCTGTGGGCTGCCCATACTCCAGCTCACTGTGTAGTACTGTTTGTAATCCCCACATGTGTAGTTCTGATCTGTAGTACATGTCCCTACAGTGAACAGCACCTCCACCATTGTATGCACAGCTGTCCACACATCTGGCAATGACAGTTTGTGAGGATTCATGTCGGTGATTCACATAGTTTGCAAGTGTTGCACATGGGTAGCCATCGTGATGCATTGCAGGTCCGACCTGTATATTGTGACATGACCATACATTATGTGTACATGTGGTAAATGGCAACATGGCAGATATATCTGTGCATTAAAATGCCTGATAAGTAATAACAGTCTCACCTGCAATGGGCTGCTGTCGCAGCGGAGCACTAGAGGTACCTAAATAGGAGTAACACAGCAGTGTGAGAATTATCCACGCCTGTATGATAGCTACAGGGTGCAATGTGCATGTTCACACATACACAAGTACAATAGACTATACTATGGTGTATGCACATGTGTACATACACAGAGTAGCATACTATAGTATGAAGCATGTGTGTATACATGCCTTGCATATGATGTTACATTACATATTGTACAGTGACGCATGCAACTATATGGAATATAGTTGTTATAGGTGCAGTAGTGACTTACCAGGCAACTCCAGGCTCGGTGGTTGAGAGACACTCACCTCCACATTATCAGCTAAGGCTTGTGGATGTTGTTCTGCAGGTGTCCCCAGGTTGGCCAGTAGCTCCTCAGTACATGTGAGTGGGGGCTGGGTTGGTGGTCCACCACCTGTTGCACCTTGTTCCCTGGCAATTGCATTTGCATGGTGTTTCACCCATCTAATGAGGTCCGTACAGTGTCTGCACACCTGCTGGTATGTGTGGTTGTGGCCACCCACATCATTAACCCTCCTGCGAAGTTCCATCCACAGGGCATCCCGCTGCTGTGCATCCTGTGGCACATGGCTGAATAGGATATCATGATTGTCATGTAGGTATGGGATGAGGGCCTCATCCTCCAAGCGGGTATAAGGGGGTAGCCTTGCACGCGGCATACCTGGAAAACATAATGATGGAGACAGGTCACAGTAACTCACAGAGACATACAGAGCTACAGCTGAACATTCCTGTGTATCACATTTATTATGATTAAATAGTTGTCTTTGCAAATCTACATGACACTGTCACCACTGACATGTTTGTGTCACACACATGTGACACTCAATGGTGAGTGGATATTATCACCATATATGTGTGTGTGTCACCTGATTACATTGCTCATACTCCATGTGGATGCTGTCTTGATGTGGGCATGTCTGTTCGCCTGTACTGGTGTTCCTACCTATCAGCACATGGCTGCATGTGTCCACATTAATGCAGTTGACCTTGATGCTGTGTATATGTCACATATAAAGACTTATACTGCCTTAACAGACATGACCTGTGACCCTGCAGACTAGCTTACGGAAGGTTTTACATGTATGTGTTCTGCCACATACATCTACACGGCACTGTACAGCAATTCAACATCCTGTCATGTATCACCTGTGTTGCACATGTGATACACATGGGACACTGGCTAGTCAGATGGTATTTGCAGGGATGGATATCAACTATAGCATGTACAGTCCACTAGTAGGCTATATGCCCTGGGCCATGTATGATTCTAAGATGAATAGTTACCTAGCTGTAGACGACAGGCAGGTCTTTGGGGCCAGGTAAAGAAGTGCCACATAACTGATTCACAGGGTTAATGATACATTTACCATGCGGTCATCACACCATGTCTGAGAGGGGGGCGATGTGCAGCTTTGCTGGATAGGAATGCATAGTATGGCAGGACTATGTAAAGTGTATGGGACAAGGACCTGTCCAGCATGTGGTGATCCTAGTACTAGGAAGGTGGATGTCCATGAAGTATGTGTTTGAGATCAGGATGTGTACGTGTAGCATGTCCAACATCACCGGGTTGGACATGGATTTATTCAGGGTATGCATCATGCTACATAGTGGAGATGGGGAATGGGTAGGCTGGTGTAGGCCATCTGAACATGGCCAATACCCCTTAAAGGAAATATGTGATCTGATATGGGTCACTTGAGTGTTGTGTATGGCTGGATAATGATCTCTATATTAATGGATGGCACCCTGTCATGATTATGTTGCCACATATGACTACCTGGCAGGTGTGGTGATGTAACTATCACAGGAAAGACAACTGCCCAGCTGCATCCCTTACGCACAGTGTCCATTATGTTGACCGCTGCTTAGGTGGTAGTTCATGGGTACAGGGTTATTAACATAGGGGTGACAATGCAATCTGTAGCTGTCAGATTGTGGCCATATGTCACACACCTCACCCACAAAGCCCCTTCTGTATGTTGTCCACAACACTCTGAGTCGGCTATTGCTCCTAGGTCATAGTCATTCGCATACTTCAATAGGCAGATGCCTTCTGTTAGTCTGTGTGGTATGGACTACAATGAGGGGGAGTACAATTAATTAACCCTGTCTTACTGTAGCTGGCACTGGTGTGATGTGCATGTATTATTCAGACACCTTCTGTAGTGTTGGTTCTGCCAGCAGTCTCGTTGCAAAACAATCTTGTGACATTGGAATATACATTTTGTATACTGAGTGTAGGTGGAACACAGTATGGGTGATGATGTCCTATGACCTGGCAAGGTTATGATATGCAGTGTGAAATCAACCTTACTGTCATCTACATTTGTACTGATGACATTAAATAATTTGATCAAGGTTCATGGCCTTTCAGACCAGACTCAGCAGGGTAGTAATGCAGTACCTCCCATTATCAGTGGTGTCTCCCTCTTTGTGGATTGTGATACCTGTTGGTATGCACCATTCAGTGTGTACACAGCCTGACATGAAGCTATGTTTTACATGATGTGTATGTGGAGAGCAACTTGTTTTGCCATATGTGTATGATACAACCTGGGATGTGGACAGGTCCCATGCAGCCTGAGTGCAGCTTGCATCTGCATAGTAGTGGGTACAGGGGCTCTGTAGTGTACATGGATATATGATTGTGTACCTGTTGGGGGGCAGTGTGTTGCTGTTATCCAAGACCCTATCTGGATTGCTTATTCATGCTCAGCACTTGTTCAGAACTTGTAAGCAATACGTAAGCTACTAATTACTATAGCACTCAATCTTCCTCATTACCTAGAGGTAAACAGGTTTTGAACGTACTTTTCTCACTTGCTTAGAGCAAAATAGCTCTTGTACTCACTTTCCTCACTTATCTAAGGGAAATTAGTTTTATATTCAGGCATGTCTAAGGGTCAGCTGTTAGTGTTCTCTCCTGTCTATCTGATTAATCTGGACATCTTGAGGCAATGTAGACATTGCCTCATGTACACAGACAACCCTCTCCACCTACCACCCAAAACTACAACCTGTGAGATATGCACTTATCTAGCCAAACTGGAGGTAAAGCTCTCTCCAACCAAGACTGACCCTGACAGTCATGTGGAGAAAGTAAACATTCGCACCACACCACACTTATCACATAGTCTCACTGAATCTACCCCACCATTAACTGGGAAAACTACTCATGTACCAATTTATTAGCTCAACACTTTCTGGAATTCATAAACACCAATGCCCTGGATCAACTTATCCACACACCCACCAGGAGCAACAATATCCTAGACCTAGGCATTACCAACATGAGTGACCGGTGTTCCACACCTGAAGTCAACTCCTCATTGGTCCGATCCGACCACTCTTGAAACTCTCTTGATTTCCATATCCCGCCCCCACCCCCCATTAAGGGAACCACAGTATAATATGTCTAAAAGCCAACTTCATGCTTCTCAAGACAGACATGGTCAACTTCATGACACCCATGCAGATGGACAATACAGTTACAACTGCTGAATCCTACACAAATGCACTCTATAAGCACTTACATGAGTGCATGGATCATGCTATGCCAAACAGAACCAAGACACTATACTCCTAATTAAGGAAGCCAATCTGGTGGTCCCCTGCCATAAACAAACTGTACAACAGAAGGAAGATACTGTTGCAAAAGAGAGTACAATCCCATGCATGGAGGAGTTCCCTGGTCAGCCTCAGTAAGAAGGTGAGATCCCTTATAAGATCCTCCAAATCTAGCTATGGAAACAAAATCGCCACTAATTCCAATGACAACCACAAAGCATTCTATAGCTATGTCAAATATATTGATGTCAACACCCAGATCTGCTCTGAGTTACAGCACATAGGCACGAACATTTCAGAACCAACTGATATTTCCCACATCCTGGCAGATAGGTTCAGTGCTACCTTTCCCCCCTTTCTCCCCCTAAAGGGCCCATATCTATACAGGAAGAGTGCAGAGTCCCTGTAATCACAACTATGCAGGTAAAAGCTGCACTGTCTAAAGCCAATAGTGCAGCATCCATGGGACCAGACAACATCCCAGGCTGCGATTTACATGAACTTCAGAATGTACTGGCTCCCCACCCACACACCATGTTCAATAATAGCCTCGCATCAGGCTTTGTGCCCCCTGAATGGCACACAGCAACAGTTATCCCACTCCACAAAGGTGGCACCACAACGGACCATGGAACCTATTGCACTATAGGCCTGACTAGCCTGGCCTGCAAGGCTATGAAGCACATAATCATGGATCTCAGTCACAACTGGGTACCTCCAAACCTTTGAACCCTCAAAGTTTGGCATTGTTAAGGGTAGACCATGTCTCCTAAATCTTTTGGACTTCTTAGAGACACTTACCAAGGCATTAGATGAGAGTAAGGAGGTCCACACAGCCTACCTTGATCTCTCAAAGGCTTTCAACACCATTCCCCATTCTGGTATTATCGACATACCCATCCACCTGAACATTAATCCCTACGTCATGTGATGGTTTGAAAGTGGCTCACAGACAGAACCCACACAGTGGGAGTTGCATACCCTAGGTCTGATTGTATACCAGTTGCAAGTGGCGTCCTCCAGGGCTCAACTCTAGGACCCCTCATGTTCGGTATATACTTCTCTGACATACAGGCAAGCACAGGAGGGCGTTGGCTGAAAATGTTTGCAGACAACTGCAAACTAGGGGTGATAAGTGTTTCCCCAGCTGATACAGACACCCTCCGGAAGGGTTGCACTGAGACGCATACCTGGTGTCAATATCATGGCCTCAAGCTGAATACCAAAAAGTGCATAGTCATCCCCTTTGGATATAACTAATTACCCATGGACTATCACATAGGTGCTATTCCCCTACATACAGAAAAGGTAATAAGGGATCTGGGAACCCCAGTAGATAGCAATCTCTCCTTCGATACCCATAATGACAAGGTGGTTAGAATATCCTTTTATGTGGCCTCCCTAATCTCTAATGGGTTCACATCCAGAACAAAGGAGGCCATTGTGCCTCTCTACTCATGACTTATTAGACCCATTAAAGGATACAACACCCAATTTGGGATGTACCTTACAAGACAACTGCACCAGCTTGGAAGACCACAACAGTACCACACCAAGAGGATTACTGACCTCAAACAGATGACCTATGCAGCTCAACCTAAGAAACTCCAGCTGTGCTCGGTTGCATACCGCATACTCACAGGTGATCTTTGCTTGGCATACAAGGCCCATGCCAAACCCAGTATTGCTGGATATGCTCCACCTAAACAGAAGCCCCTGAGAGTCACATGCTCTAGGGATATACACCTAACCCCAATGATGACTAGGACATGCTGGACGGACAGATTCCTGACCCAGAGACTCCCCATGCTTTGGAACATGATTTCAATTTACATCAGGCAGGGCCCCTCACTATCACTCTTCAAGGGAAACATTGATGGGTGGATGGGAGCCAGACATGTACCCGGGGGATCACTGCAGTGACTCTGCTGGACAGAGGCACAGGGAACTAATGGATCTGCCATTCAGGGGCACAGGGAACTAACCTAAGGGGGTGGCGGAAGCCAACACATTCTAGCTAGGCTTAAAATACCCTTGGGCAGACAGTCTAGTACCTATCTTTGCACTTATTACATGTCTTATGTGCATGGATAGTTAACCAGCTCTTCCATTTTACTTTGCTATTTGTTTGTGTCTTTTGGCTTTTCCTGATTAGGGGTCGCCACAGCAGAACTCCAGTCTGCTAATGATTGGCAGTAGATTTTTATGTGCCGAGTCACCAGCCCTGATGCACAACCTTCAACGAAGGTATGCCCATTTGCGCATGTCTCCACACAGAAGACGCTCTAGCTGAGAATTGAACGGGACAACGTCTTGCTGTGAGGTGACAACGCTACCGCAGCACCACCACCGCAAAGGTTTCCATTTTACTTTGCTATCATGCTGATAAACTGTCGGATGACTACAAGTCATATGTATCCTGTTATTGTGTATTGTAAATGCCAATAGACATACCTAATGTTTGCCTAACATAACAGTAACGCTATGTAACTTGTAATACATATCTGCCTACAATACTGTACATTACACATTTATTGGCATGATATCCCACAATGCAAATCATAATTGCACATTGGGCCAAACTTCAACATGTTATTCTCAGTAATACACCCATACATATGCCTACTGTTACAATATATCAACATATACTATCCCCATTATAGCACATACTTGTTAGACAAGCCCTGCCACTGACAGGGGCTGGTGAGGAATATTTGGGTTCAAACCCCTTATATAGCATCCCTTGTGGTGTATGCGGTGTTTGCCTTGTGACCTACAGCAGTACACACATAAATACTACAAGCGTTACTGTGCTCAACAATACATCACTACAAGATAACTGTTTCCACTATATGCATTGCGTACACTTTAAATATTATAGTACAGGTACTACATACACAGATATACTGAGTGTTCTACATACCTTATTAGTAACCCAAGGTGTCGTTGACTGTTACTTCAATCCTTTTCAGTTTGTGTTTCAATCTTCTTTGTAACGTTCTGCTGGTATATACAGATGGTTTGAATGTGTGATAAGCCATCCTTTTATAGTTAAATATCGGCAACATGTGCTATGCTGACCACCAATTGGTGTTCCAAAGTAGTTAATTAGATGCACATCAACTGTGCAGCTACTCCATTAGCCAATACCATGGCAACAGTGGTGTATAATCGAGTACTCCTCTTGGGCATTGTCCGTTTGCCTTACTTTCAAGGAAGATCGCCTGGAATTGTTGTTTGTGATGTATTTCAACAGCTATATGGAGACAGACAGACATATATTAGCTTCATGACTCCCGTGGATTGTGTATAATGGCTAGAAGATGTTGTTCTACATGTGAGTACAGCTGTTATATTTCAGAACATTGCTACTTATGCAGGGTTTGTTTGTACCTGACCCTTCTACAGATGTTTCAGTCTGGCAAGGATGTTTGGGCAGCTCAAGGCTGTATGGCTATGCATGAACTGTTAGGTGGTTTACAGTGCGCTCACCAGACATCCCTGGTTTGGTGTACATGTGTATCATACTGTGCTGTTACTCAGTAATTGGTAACACTTCCCGGTGTACACACAACCTTCAGAAATGGGATTAGTGCAAACAAACCCTGTAACATCAGCAGCTGTTCCATTGTATAACAGCAACTATTTCACATAGGGCCATGTTAGTGTGTCTCTAACAAGGTATATTAAGGCTTCTGCAGATGTTGTACAGTGAGTGAATGATTTGTGATGTTATTACAGTTTGTATTGTAGTTTGTTTAGGTGTAGGGGTGATGTTGGTGGGTGTACATAGCAGATGCAGGTGTGTAGGAACTGCTTTTATACATAATCAATATGTGCGTGAGGGTTCCTTCCCTATTTGAACACCTATCCTTTAGTGGACTAATACTATGCTGATTGTAGGCTAATTCATTGAGGCACTGTTAATTGGTTCCTGTATAGTATGCAGGTGATGTGAGCCATTGAATCCTTTCGGCAATACATCATAATGTAATAAAGTGTTGCTACATGAAAGCTGTGTATTTCTGTCATAGGTATTTGCAGTCACTGGAGTTGTGTTGGTGACTGACCCTCTTTGGCTATGGTTGCCACCTTTTCAAATGGCCATAGTGGTACATTTTCGGGACATACATCAGATTTTACAGACCGACCCAAACCCATGGTCAATACAAGGGATAGAACTTTCCTTTTTTGCCTAAATATAAGCTTATTCTTGTAGCAAAGCAGTTGCTTATCCTGTTTCTTGTAACATCTAGGTATTTTAGATACAGAAAGAACTATTGTATGCAACTATTACATTACATATGGGACATAATTATGTCCTACAATCTCAGGACATTTGCCACGTTTAATATTTTTGGTCAGGACACAACCGCCCAAAGAGGGACTGTCCCTCTGAAAGTGGGACAGATGGTAACCCTATCATTGGCTCATGTCCATAGCACATATTTGTAATAGTGTATAGGCATATACTTTCCATATCCTTTTTTTATAAAGTTTGGTCATGGCGGAATGTGTGATTGCTATGGTCCATGTTATACTCATATATGAACACTTCAACCGCTGTATACGGGATACCTACGGAATCTCGAACCCACACAATTCCGACGCCCACAGTACCGGGCCCAGACTCCTATACCTCACGTTAGCGACAGCGACAGTAACTCGCAAAAGTAACACAAATATGGAACACACACATGCACACACAGACATACTACTACCCACCACATCCAAACAAACCATCCTATACTCTGTATGAGCAGGTGGGCAAGCCCCCCTACACCCAGCATCTGGGTGTCTGTGCCCCCCACATCCCCCTACTTTAATATTCTACCTCCTAGATCACACAGATGCACAAAGCAAACCCACACCCACACATTACAGCTCCCCAGGGACACACACCACACTCAGAACACACACTACAGCCCTCAGAAACACACTTACACACAGTAACCTACCTGAACCGCAACACCAAAAGCACTGACTAAATGTTCCTTAACATTAGGATTTTAAACCTCGTGCTTCTGGTGTTTCAGTACTGTTGTCTTTCGGAATTTAAGCCCCGTGATTACACGTGTCGGTATGTCAAGCAGTCGGTATTTCACAGGTATCCCATTTATATGTACCTCTATGGTCATGTAGATGTTGTTAACCTATCTATATATCTACATATATATGTATACCCCCATATATCAACATATCTCTTTCTCTCTCCCTCTCTTTCTCTATATATACATATGTTGATTTATATATATATTTTACATATAAATATATATATATATATATATATATATATATATATATATATATATATAAATACAGCATACACCTTTCATTGGGTACATGCCGGTTAGTCCTATTTCCACACATTCCTACCTTTTGTGTTTTAACCTGTCAGTATATACAACTGCTGGTGGTACTTCTCAGGTAGCTTAGTGGTAGGTTATTGTGTATATGGTTGTGTGTTCTAATCCTGGCAGTGTTAATTTTACCTCTCAGAGCAGGCACTGGTAGTGCAAGGGTGATTAACGCACATTTCAGTGGTTGTGTGTTCCAAAAGTTTATTATTCTGTGGAATACTACCTATATATGCAAGCTGTGGTTAAGGTATACTATGTAACATGTAAATCATCTCTGACTTTATTGGGATTTGAACCAGGACTGCACAGATATTATGCAAATGCTGTAGCCATTATACTATTGACATTGACGTTCCTTCTGCCTATTTCCTATGTCCATGAATCCTATGTGTAAGCTTGGCTACACAGCAGGCGGAGCCAACCACACCCAGCAAGCTTCTCAAAATACTGACATGACACATGAATTGGGAGACTATACATTAACTTCCTAACTACATTTGGCATAGCCACTCACTGACACACGTCAGGGAAAACCATGATGTGTGACTGGCCAACAGTATATATACCCCTGGGATCATGTGTCCCAGACACATACAGCCAGGGTGTGGGGGAGCCACTCCAGTTCTACAGCTGCAAGACCTGTTGGGGAAATTCAATGCTGTTGGTTTGTCATGTTAACATGCCCTTTTGAGATCACTATGTGCCCCTATCACCCTACAGCACACCAGTCTTCAACAGCTTTTGGCAACTCTGCCTGGAATCACTTCATTGGCTATGCTTGACAGAGGCTCAGTTACTTCATCAATGGTGCAGGTAAAGCCAACACACTGCAGTTATGCTTCTAAATGCCCTTGGACAGATAGCCTACTACCTATCTGTGAATCTCTACAGTGCAGGCCATCTCCAACATCATATGTGATTGTATACAGAGTTTTCTGATCACAATATACAGTATATATTCACCATGTAGTCAGAAAACACAAGTACAGCAATAGTGAGCTGATACAGATAACCCTTCATGACCCGTGAGCACCACTACAACTATCTGGAGACAGTGGTAAACATGACAGTCCTACCAGACACCCTGTTAATGATCAATGTTGGCTACCCTACACTTAACTGGATAACCTACTCGAGTATTCACTTCCAGGCCCAGCACTTCCTGGGATTTATCACCTCATATGGCCTGTATCAATTGGTAGATTGACTAACGAGAGGTGAAAACATACTAGAAGTGGTAATCACTGACATGTGCAACAGGTGCACTACAGCAGAGTTATACCGGTCACTGTTTAGATCTGACCATGTACTATTCACTGATGATTTCTACTCCCACCCTTCTCCCCCACCCAAGGAACACACAGTGAATACCTTTCCTACAGCTAAATCCACAGTACTAATGACAGAGGTGGGAGGGTTCACAGCCCTCACGCTCAGGAATGACACTGCTCAAGATACAGACAGAATTACAAATGCACTCTATAAGCACCTACAAAGATGTATGGGTCATGCTATCAATGGTAAACCAGGACTAGCTACTCCTACACAAGGACACCAGTCTGCTGAACCCATGCATTATACAGGCAATACAACAGCAGTAGTACAGTACTCCAGAACAACAGCAAATCCCAAGACATGCAGACATCCGTGACCAGTATTAGCAAGATACTTATATTACTCATGTAATCATCCAAGGCTGACATCCACAGGTAAAGAGGCATGGATTCAGAATATGACCACAAAGGCTTCTTTGACAATGTCAAGGATGTAAGCAGTAACACACAGATTTGCACTGTGCTAGTGCAATATTGCACTGAATATACTGACCCTATTAATATCACCAACACACTTGATGATACATTTGGAACAAGCTTCACCCCCCCCCCTAATGGGCCCACAACAATACCCAAAACATACAGTATCCCAGACATCTGTGACATACAGGTGGTAATGGCCCTTTCAAATGGCATGACAGAGCATCAATGGAGGCAGATGGTGTCCCAGACTGCATCCTGCAGACACTACAAGACAAAGAGGCCCCCGCCTAATATAGCAATTAAACATCAGCCTCTACACAGGCTACATGGCCATTCACTGGCACATGGCAACAGCTATTCCACTCCACCAAGGTGGTGGCACAACTGACCATGGTAACTACCACCCCATAGGCCTGAGTAGCCTGATCTGCACAGCTATGGAACACATCCTCATGGCACTCATGAACATAGACAGTGGTAACCTCCTGACACTTGAGCCAACCCAGTTCACCTTGACTGAGTGCAGATCATGCCTACTGAACCAGTTTGACATCTTACAGCCACCTAGACTTTAGTTGTGGGGTGTGGTAGTTCACACATACTACCTGGACCTCGTCAAGGGTTTTGACACCATTCCCCACTCAGGTATTATTTCTACACTCACCAGCCAGTACATATACCCATACATCACAGCTTGGTTTGCCAACAGCCTTACACACAGAACCCACATGGTAAGCCTAGCAGCCTCCAGGTCCAACTCTTGACCAGTCACAACTGGTGTCCCACAGGACTGTTTGCCATATACTTTTCAGAGGTACAGGCTAACACAGGTGGACTACAGCAGGCCATGTTTGGTGATTACTGCAGACTGGGAGCTATAACTGACAGTCCAGCTGTCAGACATGTCCTTCAAGGGGTCTCACATAGACCAACACAGGGTGTCAGAGTGATGGCCTCCAGCTAAAGGCCACATACTGCATGGTCATTCCATTTTAGGAAACTACACACACACATATTAACACATGACTGGCAGACAGTATAATGCAGACGAAGCAATGGGTATGTGGGGACTACATTACATAGTGATCTCTCCTTTGACAGTCATACGTGCAAAGTAGTTAAGACATCCATCTATGTAGGCCATCTGATTACTTAAGGGTTCCCATCTGAACAAACTTAGGTTATTGTGCCCTTTTACTCATCAGACATCAATCCCCTCATTAAGTATGATAACCCATTTTGGATGTACCTCAGAAGACCCATCTGACAGCTGGAAGGGCCATGAACGTACCTCGCATAGAGGGATAATGCCCTCAGACATGTGTCCTATGCTGCCAGACTGCATAAACACATGCATTACTCAGTGGCATCTCGTTCACTCAGAGATGATATTTGCTGGCCAACAAAGCTGTGTCCAAGTCAGGCGTAATGGATATGCTCCACCTATGGACATCCATGTCACAGTGAGCCACACACTGTAATGAGCTACACCTTACCACAACCATAACTAGAAGATGCTGGAGTGACAGATTCCTGTCACAGGTACTCCCCATTATTTGGAACTACATCCCTGATTACATTATACAAAACCCCTCACTAACACTCCAGGGAATCCTTGCAGAGTGGGTAGGGAACAGTGGATACACCCCAGGGATCCTGCAATTGGCTCTGCTCCACAGAGGGACAGTTAGTTAATCAATGGGGTGGCAACAGCAGACACTTTTTGGCTATGCTTATAACTGGCCTCGGGTAGTTAGGCATGTACCTACCTATGTATCTATGAACCTATACATACAGTATGGACACATGCTGATAGCTTAATTTACTGTTCAGGTATTGACTTACCTTGTGCCAATGGCAGTTGCGTGTACAATAGTTGAGGGCTGCCTATGTAGGCTGCACACAGTAGACCACCTATACATGACAATTTACAGGTGGCCATCCATGTTTGCTGTGTGTGCAGGTGGAGAAGGGTGTCAGTCCATAGGTGCCTACACTGTCAGTGTGTGTGCTATACGTTCCCTCTTTGCCAAGGCATGAGCATACTGGGCACACCTCCATCTGCCTACTGGGGCTGGCTCAGGGTGTTTGTGGTCTAAGTCCCTCTGTGCCTGTGGGGCCCTTGGCAATGGTGGTGGGCTGTGAGGGCCTTCACCATTCTGTCCCTGCTGCAGCTGTTTCTCCAGGATCATATTGTGTAGCATGGCACATACTATGAAGATATGGGCACACATGCCTGGAGAGTACTGCAAGGCTCCACCAGATATGTCCAAGCAACAGAACCATGATTTCAGCATCCCAAACACGCTCTCTATGATGATTCTGGTTTCTGCGTGTGCCTCATTATGGCGTTCTTGCATGGCTGTATGTGTATTTCTGATGGGAGTCATCATCCACAGTTCTAGTGCATAGCCAGCATCCCCCACCAGGTGGCCATATGGGATGTCCCCCCTGGCAAATACCTGATACAGCTGTGAGGCATGCCAGATGTGGGAGTCATGATAGCTTCTAGGGCTGCCAGCACACACATCCATGATAATGCCCTGGGCATTGCACATGATGTGGCAGTTGATGGAGGGGTATCCTTTGCGGTTTATGTAACTTCTACCCTGCTCACCGGGTAGTGTCTTGATGTGTATGTGTGTGCAGTCTATGGAACCCAGTACTTCCGGGTAGTCTGCCACATGGTGGAAGAGACCCATATTGCTGGCCAACTCCTCCTGCATTCGGGAGAAGTATATGTGCTCATTGGCATGTGGTAACATGGCATCCATGAACTTGTGGAGTACCCTGGATGCTGATGCCTGTGAGATCCCCATGACATCCCCAGTTGGCCTTTGAAAGGTACCCGTGGCTAGTATTCAAGCTTACACATACCTTCGTGCCCACTGGGATGGGTTCCCCTCTGTTATTTATGGCTCTGAGGCATGGCCGGCACAGCTCAACAAGTTGCTGTATGGTGCCCCTGTCCACCCTGTAATGCTCTACTATCTCCAGATCATGTAGCCCCTGGTAGTTTACCTTGGGTCTGAACACTCTTCTCCTCCTCCGGTGCCTGAGATGGTTGTCAGCATCATCCTCCACACCACCATCAGTCTCCAACACATGCTGGTGAATCAAAGTCCAGCATGTACATATTAAAAGTTCCCTGTCTGTATACACCAATGGTGCAGAGTGTCTGGGAATATACAAGTGTGTGTGTGTGTGGGGCTTTCACACCTTATACTATTGTGCAATGGCTGATGCTGGTGCAATTGGGTGTGTATGTGCAATTCCAGCTGCAGGGTATATTAATTATGGGTTTTACAGCAGGTACTGCTATTGTGGGGCCTTTGTTGCTGACTTATGCTTGGCTGCCATGATTCATCTATTGCCCTTTACTTCACTTTTCAACTCAATTCCCCTCCCATTCTCAGGCATGCATCCAGCTGCCTGCATTCTTGTTTTGTACTTTTCCAACCCAGGATTGTGTTGTGAAATGTGTTATGTAGCTGATCTACTGCAAGTTTGCTTTGTTCTGCTGTGACAGTTCTCTTTTCTTTGCAGTATGGCACCTCCCCTTTCCTGCTCTGCACATAGCTGCTAGCAGCCCTGTTAGCTGTTGTCAATGGCCCACTGTGAGTTCCTAGGTGTTAATTACTCACTTGTACTCCAATTACCATGCTGCAGCATTTCCTTATTGTTTTCCCGTATCCTTCCTGTTTCAGCTATGGTGCGTGCCGTGCACAGCCATTACCGGGTTTCAAGAGCGTTTTCATCCATGTTCTCATGCACTTTTGGTTACCTTGTGTGCTCTCAGCCAAGCAAAGCTATGACTACTTCCACACCCCTATCCTGTGGCTTTGCTTAGCAACAGGCCACCCAAATTAGCAATGCTCTAATGTGCTTACAGCTAAGGTGGCGCATCCCTCTCTTAATGTCATGTTTATCTCCAGGCCACACCTCGGTGTTGTACCACTACATTGTGCGGTACATCCTTACACTGGTGGGGATTTTGTGATTCAGTCTTACTTGACTCATTTGCATGTCATTGACTACTAATTCCTAGTTACCATGCAGAACACTGACACAGACCCTTAGCAACCCTTGCACCACGGTTGTGGTGTAGCATGCGTGCCATTGACTATTATGGGGAATTCATGACTTGTGTTACATTGCAGTTTTATGACATCTAAATATATTTTCATTGTGATCCCGTTTGCGCACTGATGCACTGCGATTTTACTTTGTGTTATTGTGGCAATGACATTAAATGTTATTTTGTATGTGTTGTGCATGTTTTTATGCCATTGGCTATATATTTAGCCACTGGCATATATTAACATTATAATATGTACGTTTGGTCTGCTTTCATGGCTTCGATTTTATGTTTGAAAAAATGTAAACCTTTTTTTGGTTTACATTTCTGCATGCTTACACTATGCCTGCACCACTTCATGAATCGCTATATACCTTCATTTGCATGCTACACTGCTGCGCATGGGGTAATTAGCATACATGCACAGGGAGCTGTGCAGCTCTGGTGTACGCTGGTAGTGCACATGGAAACAGCTCATACCTGCATCACTCGGAGGCCATATTTGGTGTTAGATCGCCGACACTACTCCTGCGCCTGGCACAAGCTTCATGAATCCCGGGGAATATCTAAACAGTAATAAGCTGTTTTGAACATGTTCTTAAGTGATGCATTGGCACAACCAGGAATTTAATAGGTGTGTCTTGAGATGGTTTTTGAACAGTAGAGGTGAAGAAGCTAAGGTCAGGGAGGTAGGGAGGTTGTTACAGTTTCTGGCAATGTTGTGGGAGAAAAGAGCTTTTCCTGTAGAGTTATTAGCTTTTTCGAAACAGAGGAGAGATTTTTTTCTGAGGAGCAGAGTGGGCGGTTAGCTGTGTACCTGGTTAGGAGTTTGTTTAGCGATGGAGTTTTGTCAGGATGTTTTACAATATTGTAGGCAATTATCAGTTGTTGATAGTTAATTAGTTGGGGGAGTTCTAACCATTTAAGTTCTCGTAGTGCTTGACAATGATGTGTTTTGAAGGAACAGCTGTTGTCAGATCTGGAAATTTTATTGTAGCATGAATCAAGTTGTTCAAGGTTTTGCTTTCTAGGTTGGGTAAGGATAGGTGCGGCATACAGGAGTGTAGAGAGTAGATGAGATTGGGTGAGGGTGATACCTGCCTAATCAGATAGGAATTTTTTATGTCTGTATAAGGTAACCATTTTTTTATGTACTTTTTTGATTGTTTGTGATATATGGGTGTCAAATAGCAGTTTGTTGTCAATTGTAACTCCTAGTAGTTTGGTATTGTCAGTGGGGGAGATGTTAGTGCCATTTTGGATGTGATTGTGAATGGAAGTTGGGTGGTTTTAGTTTTGTTAGGAGCAAATATGAGTAGTTTGGTCTTATTGGGATTGAGTAAGAGTTGGATCTGGGTGATCCAACTTTCTACTGAGGTAAAGGATTCCTGGGTAAGTTTTTGCAGGGTAGTGAGAGATGGTGATGAGCAGATGAGAGTAGAGTCATCTGCATATTGTATTAAGGTGGCATGTTGGGAGGAACTATGAAGGTCGTTAGTAAATATAGTAAAAAGTAATGGTCCCAATAATGAACCTTGTGGGACACCTACAGTGTTTGGGAATAGGGGAGATCATTTTTTTGCCATTGTACAGACTGTTGTCTGTCTGATAAATAGCTTTTAAACCATGCTATGATAGGTGAGGCAAAGGCTAGGGAGGTTAGTGAGTCAAGAAGTAAGGGGTGGGATACCATGTCAAATGCCTTAGAAAGATCTAAGAATATTGCTGAGACATAGTTGTTGTTATTTCTGCATTGGTTAATTGTGTTGGTGAAGGAGAAGAGAGCAGTAATGGTGCTGTGGTGTTGTCGGAAGCCGTGTTGTGTGGGGGAGAGGAGATTGTTAGAGTTTAGGAATTGCATCACTTGAGAGTGTATACATCTTTCCAGTATTTTGGTTAAGGGGGTAAGATGGCTATTGAGCTATAGTTAAAAAAGTCATAAGAGTTTCCACTTTTATGAAGGGGGAGAATGTATGATACTTTCTATAACTTTGGGGTGTAGGATTCCTGAATGGAGTGATTAATGAGAATGGAAACAGGGTAGGGTAGTGCATCAGCTGCTATTTTTAGGAAGTTTGCTGATAGGTTGTCTGCAGCAAGGGTGGTAGGTTTAAGTTTTTGTAGCAGTTTTTTGATTGTGGAGGTAGGAACAGGCAAGAGGGTAAAGGATGGGGTATTGTTAGAGGATTATTTTGGGGTGTGGGGCTGGTTGTTGTTGGAGAGTTGCATAGACAGGGTTAAGATGGATTTAGTGAAGTCGTGTTTAAATTGGGAGGCAATGTCTGTATCGATGTTGTTGGTGGTCAGGGTTGGGGTGGCTGTTTTACCTGGTTTAAGTAGTGAATTGATGGCATGCCAGAACTTTTGTGGGTTTTTCTTGTGTTTATTTTGGACATTAAAGAAGTAGTTTTGTTTATTGAGTAGGGTTTTTTTTTTGCTTGGTTTCTTAGGGTTTGGTAGTTTTGCTTGGATGAATCAGACATATCTCTTTTCCATGCTTTCCATGACTTATCCCTAGCTTTTAGGAGGGCTCGTGTTTTTGCTTAGCCATGGGGCATAGTTAGCTTTTACTTTGATTCTTCTGATGGGTGCTAATGAATTGAGGACATTGATAAAAGTGTTATTAAAGTATTCCACTGCTTGGTCTAGGTTTAACATTAGTAGGGGGTCCCATTTACAGTGTTTTAGGATATGGTTAAGATTCTCTGTGTTCAGATTGCTTTAATTTCTAACTTGTCTATAGATTATGGGGTTGGAGGGATTTATGCGTGTTCTTTGCAAGAAGGTGGGGAGGTGGTCACTTAAGCTGTCTGGAAGACATCCTGTGAGATATTTTTCTTTAGGGCAGTTAACTAGAGTCCATTCTAGAATTGATTGCTTATTTGATTTTTTATCTGTTCTAGTTAGTTCCTGGATGAGCTGTGTGAAACCATAGAGATTTATATGGTTTGTTGAGGTATTATTGTTGCAGGCTAACCAGTCTATATTTAGATCGCCTAACATAATTGTTTTCTGTGGTAGCTTATCAGAGATCCATTAAAGGATCATTTCTATGGTCTGAGAGTTATTGCCTGGTGGGCTGTAGCAGCAGATGATGGTACATTTTTTGGTATTATTTATGAACAGTGTTGAGAGTAAGGTTTCAGAATTTTGAAATGAAGCAGTAGGGTTTTCACGGGGTTTTATGTCGAGTGCATTTTTAAATAATATGGCTACTCCTCCTCCCTTTCTACTTGTTCTATCATGCCTTAATATGTTATAACCTGGAGGGAGAATTTCTTCATTTTGAATATAGGGTTTTAACCAGGTTTTTGTAATGGTTAGTATGTCTGGGTTGTGATGCATGTAGGTCTGGGAGTTTGTTCGTTATACTTCTTATATTGATGTTAATGATAAGTAGGTCTGATTTATGTTTAGGTGGGAGCAAGGTGTTGTTTGGTCCTGGGTTTGGGTGTATGTCTCCTGTTATGAGCAGTTTCTTTATAATTTGTAATGTGTGTTGTATTTTATGTGTTATTTTTATGTGGTGAGTAACTGTTAAATTGTTGGTAGTTGTTGTTATTTGTACTTTATATATGTATAGCATTTGACTGTCTTTGAACAGTGTAGCACTAATGAGGAAATTTGAGAGTGTGTGTGTGGAATACAGTGTATGTTGGTGGTGTGATAACTATTGTTCGGTACAGTTTTAGTATGGTTGATTGATGTGAGGTTAGTATTATGAGTGTGAACAGAAGACAGGTTAAACAGATCTTCATTTTGTTTCACTTAAGGATAGTAGTTAGGTTAGTTGGAGGGAGGAAAAGGATAAAAGTATGTTTTAGTTGAAGTGGGTGGTGTCTATTAGGTTGCTAGGGATATGGGAGTTGGAGTGGCTGTGTGGGTTAAAGTGTGATAGGTTAATTTGTCAGTGGGTTTGGTTTCGTGGGTTTAAGTGTAGGAGTGCTGGGGGCGGGTGGGAAATGGGGGCAGGGCAGGGGAGCGGAGTGAGCCCGCAAGGTGAACGAAGCGGGTAGAGCTACTTTGTGGTTGCCTATCAAGAGACTATCAGTGTTATAATTATATGCTACAAGGATTTGATTAGGTATGTGACACTTTCAGTAATTCAGATAGTATTTCTATCAAAAAGTGCAAGGAGGGTCCTCTTCTCTGTATAGTTTTCAGAGGATAAAGGCACTTATTTTTAAGGTGGTTTCCTGGAATCAGTACTGTGTTGAAAGTTAGAATTTGCATTGCATTAGCTTAACTAGTTGTATGCCTCTTTACCTTTATAACAGAAGGGAATTCCTTATTAAAACCTTGTTTGGGGAATTACTCATGTATTCTACTCAGACTAGCTTTGCAGCAATTGGTTCTAACAGCTGAGATTGGTGAAACCATAGGAACTTTTATGTCCTAGGTTCTGCTCTGTTATATTAGCTTTACTAGCTGTATGCTTTTCTACCTTTATGTCAGAAGGTAATTACTTCTTGCCACCTTTATTTTTGGGGAATGTCTAAATTATTCTATTCAGACTAGGATCGCTGGAGTAAGGTTTAACAGCTGAGATTTGTGAGACCATAGAAGTGTTTATGTCCTAGGTTCTGCTGCCAGTTCTGCTGCCATCTAGTGGCCTAAGTAGGCAACTACACAGATTCACACTAGTTTGGAATTAAGGATGGATATAAAAATGAGATGGATGGCCTCGGGATAGTTCCACGGGTGCACTGGCCCTTAAAATGGGTGTAATAAAAAAGTCATTCACTGTTAAATACTTCAATAACTTAATTGTAGGCTATCACCTACACTGTGAGTTTGAAGGAAGCACGTCTAGGTAGTCCAAGTTTAGGTTTCAGACTGGGTTTTCTTTGAGTGCAGTCAGGTGGTCTTTTAGGTTACTAGATTGTAGGTGGGGAGACAGCCGGTGTCGCAGCACAAGGCTTTCTGGACTGTGAGCATGAAGGAAGCACATCTAGGTAGTCCAAGTTTAGGTTTCAGATTGGGTTTTCTTTGAGTGCAGTTGGGTGGTCTTTTAGGTTACTAGATTGAAGGTGGGGAGACAGCCGGTGTTGCAGCACAAGGCTTTCAGGACTGTGAGCGTGAAGGAAGCATGTCTAGGTTGTCCAAGTTTAGGTTTCTAATTGGGTTTTCTTTGAATGCAGTTGGGTGGTCTTTTAGGTTACTAGATTGTAGGTGGGGAGACAGCCCGTATCGCAGCAAAAGGCTTTCAGGACTGTGAGCTTGAAGGAAGCACATCTAGGTAGTCCAAGTTTAGGTTTCAGATTGTGTTTTCTTTGAGTGCAGTGGGGTGGTCTTTTAGTTACTAGATTGTAAGTGGGGAGTCAGCCCATGTTGCAGCACAAGGCGTTCAGGATTCTGAGCTTGAAGGAAGCATGTCTAGGTAGTCCAAGTTTAGCTTTCAGATTGTGTTTTCTTTGAGTGCAGTTGGGTGGTCTTTTAGGTTACTAGATTGTAGGTGGGGAGACATCCCATGTCACAGCACAAGGCTTTCAGGACTGTGAGCTTGAAGAAAGCACATCTAGGTAGTCTAAGTTTAGGTTTCAGTTTGGGTTTACTTTGAGTGCAGTTAGGTGGTCTTTTAGGTTACTAGATTGTAGGGGGGGAGACAGCCCGTGTTGCAGCACAAAGCTTTCAGGAGACAGCACACCATGTAGATGTCCAAGGGGTTAGACTGCTTGGGAAAATGATAATTTTAAAATGGTCACAAATAAACCAAAAATGAACCAGCAAAAAGGGGAAAAGTGCCTAAATGTTCTTTACTAATGGCAAAATTCAATCCATATATTGCAAACCGGTTTCAGATGTATATTTAGCCTTCTTCAGTGCAAAAAGAGAAAATATAGTGTTAACAGCACATCCTGGTAATTGCTTTTATATCCCATCATTTAAAGGTTAAAACTTTTCCCCTTTGTGCTGGTTCGCTTTTGGTTTATTTGTGACTTTTGGTTCGAACCGTGCACTAGGTCCACCTTGCATGCAATTTGGTTTGGTCTGACTACATTTTACAATTGTGCCACAAGTCCTAACCTGTATTTGTAGGTTTGGTTTGGATAAAAGGGAAGGGGAGGGGGTGAGAGTGACGTAGTTGAATTGGGAGAGGAAAATTCCCTTATTTTTGCATCTGTGTTGGAATGATAGGCCCATGCCCATGTCACAGGGTAATGATGGTAGGTACATATGCATGCCTCATAATAGGGACATTAAGCACATATCTTTGTGACTGGATAGCTGGGGTAGGTGCATATCTTTGTAAATGGGTAGAGAAGGTAGGTGCAATTCTTTGTCTCTGTGAAGAGACAGTAGGTATATATCTTTGTCACTGGGTAGCACAGGTAGGTACAAGCCTTTCTCTCTGCAAAAGGAGGGTAGCCATATTTTATTGTTATTGGGTAGGGATGGTAGGACAAACATTTTTCTCTGGGTAGGGAAGAGATTGTAGGTACATATAAAGTTGGTGCATCTCTTTGTCAATGGGAAGTGAAGGCTGGCACATTTCTTTATCTCTGGGAAGAGATATATACATACATATATATCTTTGTTTCTGATAGGTACATCTCTTTGCTTCTGAGTACGGAAGTTAGGTGAGTTACTTTGTCTCTGGGTAGACATGGTAGGTCCTTATCTTTTTTTTTTTACTGTGTAGGTTGATGGATACATGTCACTCTCTCTGGTTAGGGATGGTATTTATATGTCTTTGTCACTGGGTAGCTATAGTAGAGGTGCATATCACTGATTATTGGTAGAGATGGTAGGACCATGTCCTTGTATCTGGGTAGGGTTGGTAGGTTCATATCTCTATCTCTGGATAGGGTTGGTATGTACATATCTTAGACTCTGGGTAGGGATGGTTGTTACAGGTCTCTGTCCCTGGGAAGGGATGTTAGGTACATGTCTTTATCTCTTAGTAGAGAGGGTAGGTACACGCCTTTGCCTTCTGGTAGAGATGGTACAGTCAAGCCTTTATCTCTGGGTAGGGATGGTAGGTAGATAGATATCTTTATCTCTGGCTAGGTAAGGCAATTAGGCAGTTACATGTCTCTGTCACTGAGAGAAGACTGCAGGCAAATGTCTTTGTCACTAGGTAGTGCTGATAAGTAGATTTTGTCTCTGGGTAGGGATTGTAGTTACGTATCTTGGTCTCTGGGTAGGGGTGGTAGATGCATATTTCTGTCAGACTGAAGGTATAGTAGGTGCATATCAGTGTTTTTTGGTAGGGAAGGTAGGTACATGTCCCTGTCCCTAGGTAGGGATGATAGGTACATGTCTTTGTCCCTGGATAGGGTTGGTAGATACATATCTTTGTCATTGAGTAGGGATAGTAGATACATATGTATGTCTCTATCTCTGGGTATGGATGGAAGGTGCATATATTTGTCTCTGTGTAGGGGATGGTATGGACAAATGGTTGTCTCTGGGATGTGATGGTAGGTGCATATCTTTGTCACAGGGTAGGGATGGTATGTACATGTCTTTGCCACTGGGTAGGGATGATAGGTACATCTCTGTGTCTTAGAATAGGGATGGTAGGTACATTGCTTTGTCTCTGAATAGTGAAAGTAGGTATATGCCTCTGTCACTGGGTTAGAAAGGTATGTACATACCTTTGTCCCTGGGTAGTAATGGTAGGTTCATGCCTTTGTTAATGGGTAGGGATGGTTGGTACTTATATTTGTCACTACGTAGGGATGGCAGGTGCATGTCTTTGTTTCTAGGTATGGTGCTACTGTTTCTTACCAGGTATGTATAGCAGGTACATATATTTGTCTCTGTGTTTGGATAGTAGGTGCAACTCTTTTTTTATCAGGTATGGATAGCAGGCATAAATCTTTGTCTCTGTGTATGGATGGTAGGTATGTTTCTTTCTTACATGGTACAGATGTTTTGTTCATATCTCTGTCTTTTGATAAGGATGGTAGGTAATTACCTTTGTCTCTGCTAGAGATGGTAGGTACATACCTTTTTCACTGGGTACGGATGGTAACTACATGTTTTCAGATGGTACTGATGGCACTTTGTCAATGGGTAGTGCTGGAAGTTACACATCTCTGTCAGCTGGCAGCGATGGTAGGTCTATATCTTTGTATATGGGTAAGGATTGTAGGTCCATATCTTTTTTACTGCATAGTGTGGTAGGTACATGTCACTCTCTCTAGTTATAGATGGTATTTATAGACCTTTGTCACAGGATAGGGATGGTAAGTACACATCTTTGCCACTATGAAGGGATGGTAGGTACATCTCTATGTCTCAGGATAAGGATGGTAGATACATGTCTTTGTCACTGGGAAGGGATGATAGGTACATCTGTTTTTATCTCGGTAGGGATTATAGATAAGTATTTCTTTCTCTGTCTCTGTCCCTTTGTTAGTATGTCATTGAGTAGGTATTTTAGGTACATATCTCTGTCATTGCATAGTTGTAGTAAGTATATATCAATGTTTTATGGTAGAGATGGTAGAGACATGTCTTTGTCTCCTGGTAGAGATGGTACGTTCATGTCTCTGTCTCTGGTTAGGGATGGTAGGTACATGTCTCTGTCTTTGGGTAGTGCTTTTAGGTACTTATCTATATCACTGTGTAGGGATGTTAAGTTCATATCTTTGTCTCTCGGTATGGAAGGCAGATATTTGCTCTATCACTGAGATGAGATGGTTATTAAATAGTATTGTCCCTGGGTATGAAAGGTTGGCACATTTCTTTGTCACTTGGTAGGTATGGTAGGTACATAAATGTTAATCTGGGTAGGAATGGTAGGTACATATAATTGTCTCTTGGAAGAGATGGTACATACATATCTTTGTCTCTTGCTAAGGATGGTAGGTACATGTCTCTGTCTCTGTATAGGGATGGTATTTACATGTTTCTCTCACTGCATAGCAATGGTAGGTGCACATCATTGTATTTGGGTGGTGATGGTAGTTATATATCCCCTGTCTCTGATTAAGGAATGCATGTATGTTCACATCTTTGTCACTGGGTAGGGATGTTACATAAATGTTTTTGTCTGAGCGTCAGGATGGTAGATGCATATCTTTAGCCCAGGATTGGGATGTTTGGTACATATCTTTGTCATTTGGTAGGGATGGTAGGTACATATCTCTGTCTCTGTCTATGGATAGGGACGGAAGGTATATATATTTGTCCCTCGGTTGGATTGGCAGGTACATATCTTAGACTCTGGGGTAGTAAGTACATGTCTTTGTCTTTCAGTAGGGATGATAGGTACATATCTATGTCACTGGGAAGGATTGGGAGGTACCTATCTTTGTCCCTGGGTAGCAATGATAAGTACACATCATTATCACTGGTTTGAGATGGTAGGTACATATCGTTGTCCCATAGTAAGGATGAGAGGCACACATCTTAGACTCTGGGTAGGTATAGTATGTAAATGTATTTGTTACTGCATAGGGATAGTAGGTATATATATCTCTCTCTCAAGTTAGGGATGTTTGTTGCATACCTTTGTCTCAGGGTAGGGATGGTAGGTACATATCTTTTTCTCTGGGTAGGGATGATATGGACATGTCTCTTCCTCCCAGTAGATAGGTTAGGTACATATCTTTGTCTCTTAGTAGGGATGGTAGGTGCCTATCTTTGTCTGTAGGTACTGATAGTAGGTACATGATTTTGTCTCATGGTAGGGATGGTAGGCACATTTCTCTGTCTCTGGGTAGGGATGGTAGTCACATATCTTTCTCACTGGGCAGGTAAGGTAGGCACAGGTCTTTTTTCAGTTGGTAAGGATGGTAGTTATTTACCCTTGTCACTGGGTATAGATGGTAAGTTCATGTCTTTGCCCCTTGGTAGGGATCATAGATATATATCTTTTCACTGGATAGAGATGGTAAGTACATATCTTTGTCTCTGGGTAGGGATGGTAGATTCATGTCTTTGTCTCTGGTTAGGGATGGCAGGTACATGAGTCTGTCTTTGGGTACAGATGGTAGGTATATATCTTTGCCACTGTGTCGGGATGGTTGGTGCATTACTTAATCTGTGGGTAGGGAGGACAGGTACATATCTCTGTCACTGGGTATAGCTAGTACAGCTAGTGACTTTTCATGAAAAATATCTGTGATCTTTCATTGTCTCATATAATAATGCCTAAACAGATTTAGCATGTTTGTCATGCAATGTAAAAGAAAAAAAGTCACAACCTTTTCTTTACATTGCTAGAGGCTTAAACGAAGGATATTAAGATATCTGAGCATCAGCAAAAAGATTATGTCTATCAAGACATTCAGCAGCTTCAATTTTGTGAGTACAACAAAGTAAAAATATGTTACTTAATTTAAATTAATCTTATTTAAGAATTTGAATCTGTGTACAGCTATCTGTCTATCACCTCTTAAGTCTTAATGTAAAGAAATTGTATACATGAAAATAAAATATAGCTATCTCTCTTTTCATGTATATATATATATATATGTGTGTGTGTGTGTGTGTGTGTGTGTGTGTGTGTGTGTGTGTGTGTATATATATATATATATATATATATATATATATATATATATATATATATCTATATATATATATATATATATATATATATATATATATATAGATATACACATATAGGTAGCTATATACGCACACACACACACACACACACACACACACTCACACACACACACACACACACACACACAAGAGACGGAGCAACTCTGTCTAATAACATGTTGCAGTTTCAGTTAGATGGATATTAAAATAAGTATGAAGTGATTTATGATATTTCTCAACAAGTGACTTTACATTGTGCTTGAATTTGTGTACGGGGGGGGGGGGGGTTCTCCATTGCGAATATTCATAAATTTTCCATCATTAAACTTTGTCCCCACAATAAACAAAACACCAAGCAGGGCTTGTAAAGTTAATTTCACTTGCACAATAGTAGATCATTTATTGCCATGTGGATATCTCCAGATACTTCCCAAAATTGTTTCATATAAAAAGATAGGTGGAAAAGAGTTACTATTCCAGGATTGCATATGACATATAGATAGGCTATCCCATGAGATGTATATGTAGTTTGTACTGTACTTACATGCTGTAAGCACAGTTTGTAGTTAATTATACAGGGCTGTATTAGTTGGGTGAAGCTTTTCAAACATTAATTTATTTATTATTTGTGTAAGCATATAGGATGCATGTAAAGTATGCATTTATGTATGTGTGCATGTATATATGTGTGCATTTATTTAACAATGAAATACGTATTATTTTGCAATGTAAGAGTGTTTGTGCCTTAATAGGCAGTTTTATCACTATTTATTCTGTGTCTAGACATTATCTGAAATTGATAAAAAAAATGATTAAGCAGTTTTGATAAGGTACTATGTGAGGGCATATAGGTATGATAAAAGGTTGCCAACAAGAAAATGAAAAGCTAAAATATTATCCCTTCTGGCAGAAGAAATGCTCTGGGATCCTGTCTCAGTATGAAAGTATTAAAAAAACTGTGTGTGTGTGTGTGTGTGTGTGTGTGTGTGTGTGTGTGTGTGTGTGTGTGTGTGTGTGTGTGTGTAAAACTGTGTGTGTGTGTGTGTGTGTGTGTGTGTGTGTGTGTGTGTGTGTGTGTGTGTGTGTGTGTGTGTGTGTGTGTGTGTGTGTGTGTGTGTGAGCCCATGGATCTTTACGTTCTTCACAGAGTTGTGATCATTTGATTATTTAGTATATTTTTAATCTTTTAATTTGATCACAAACAATTCATTGAGGTATACTTCAATGATACCTATCCAAGGGAAATCAATAGGTAGTGATATATATATATATATATATATATATATTTAAAAAAGGCGGTTCTTCACTCTAAAACGGTTGCAAGCATCATACTGTTTTTTCCTCTTTCATAAAGCAGATCTTAGGTACATATCTCTGTCACTGCATAGTTGTAGTAGGTATATATTAATGTTTCATGGCAGAAATGGTAGATACATGTCTTTGTCTCCTGGTAGAGATGGTACGTTCATGTCTCTGTCTCTGGTTAGGGATGGTAGGTACATGTCTCTGTCTTTGGGTAGTGCTTTTAGGTACTTATCTATGTCACTGTGTAGGGATGGTAAGTACATATCTTTGTCTCTGGGTATGGAAGGCAGATATTTACTCTGTCACTGAGAGGAGATGGTTATTAAATAGTATTGTCCCTGGGTATGAAAGGTTGGCACATTTCTTTGTCACTTGGTAGGGATGGTAAGTACATAAATTTTTTTTTTCAATAATAATTCTTTATTTTTCTTTTTATTCTAAATGTTAATACAATACTACAACCTATTTACAATATATACATGAATGCTTCCAACAGTTACATAGAGAGGTACATAAATTTTAATCTGGGTAGGGATGGTAGGTACATATAATTGTCTCTTGGAAGAAATGGTACATACATATCTTTGTCTCTGGCTAAGGATGGTAGGTACATGTCTCTGTCTCTGTGTAGGGATGGTATTTACATGTCTCTCTCACTGCATAGCAATGGTAGGTGCACATCTTTGTATTTGGATGGTGATGGTAGTTATATATCCCCTGTCTCTGATTAAGGAATGCATGTATGTTCACATCTTTGTCACTGGGTAGGGATGTTGCATAAATGTTTTTGTCTGAGCGTCAGGATGGTAGATGCATATCTTTAGCCCAGGATTGGTATGTTTGGTACATATCTTTGTCATTTGGTAGGGATGGTATGTACATATCTCTGTCTATGGATAGGGATGGAAGGTATATATCTTTGTCCCTTGGTTGGATTGGCAGGTACATATCTTAGACTCTGGGTAGGGGTGGTAAGTACATGTCTTTGTCTTTCAGTAGGGATGATAGGTACATATCTATGTCACTGGGAAGGATTGGGAGGTACCTATCTTTGTCCCTGGGTAGCAATTGTAAGTACACATCATTATCACTGGTTTGAGATGGTAGGTACATATCTTTGTCCCATAGTAAGGATGAGAGGCACACATCTTAGACTCTGGATAGGTATAGTATGTATATGTCTTTGTTACTGCATAGGGATAGTAGGTATATATCTCTCTCTCAAGTTAAGGATGTTTGATGCATACCTTTGTCTCTGGGTAGGGATGGTAGGTATATATCTTTTTCTCTGGGTAGGGATGATAGGGACATGTCTGTACCTCCCAGGAGGTAGGTTAGGTACATATCTTTGTCTCTTAGTAGGGATGGTAGGTGCCTATCTTTGTCTGTAGGTACTGATAGTAGGTATATGATTTTGTCTCATGGTAGGGATGGTAGGCACATTTCTCTGTCTCTGGGTAGGAATAGTAGTCACATATCTTTCTCAGTGGACAGGTAAGGTAGGCACAGATCTTTTTTCACTTAGTAAGGATGGTAGTTACTTACCTTTGTCACTGTGTATAGATGGTAAGTTCATGTCTTTGCCCCTTGGTAGGGATCATAGATATTTATCTTTTCACTGGATAGCGATTGTAAGTACATATCTTTGTCTCTGGGTAGGGATGGTAGTTCCATGTCTTTGTCTCTGGTTAGGGATGGTAGGTACATGAGTCTGTCTTTGGGTACAGATGGTAAGTATATATCTTTGCACTGTGTCGGAATGGTAGGTGCATTACTTAGTCTGTGGGTAGGGAGGACAGGTACATATCTCTGTCACTGGGTATAGCTAGTACAGCTAGTGACTTTTCATGAAAAATATCTGTGATCTTTCATTGTCTCATATAATAATGCCCAAACAGATTTAGTATGTTTGTCATGCAATGTAAAAGAAAAAAGTCACAACCTTATATTTACCTTGCTAGAGGCTTAAAGTAGGATATTAAAATATCTGAGCATCAGCAGAAATATTATCCCCAAGATTCATAAAGCTCGGCGCAAGGCCGGCGTTAGGCTTGCGCTGACCATGTGGCATGAAGATGGCACAGTAGCATCAAATGCATATTAATTAAGGCGCGCTGCCACCACAGCCACGTGCATAGCAAAGGAGCGCAAGTGCATAGGGTGTGTCGGAGTGCCGCACAGAGATGTGGAAATGTCAGCTGTCGACGTGCAACCTAAAATGCTTGCATATAACAATTTGCAAGCAATAGTAATCACATCTGTCAGTGTCCGTGGATACTGAAACGTATGCAAAGCTTGCAAGACAGCTCCTGTGAACACAAAATGAAGAAGCAAACACAAATGCATGGTAGGGAATAACAGGTCCCTATCCCTTGAACAAATGACATTGAAAACCACCTGCCCGTAGTCCAATGCAGTGTAGATAGTTATACCAAGTGGACGTGAAACACATCATGTTAGCGTGCCGCCAATAGGTACATCCAGCCCAATGGTCAGGGTCACCAGCTGACCCATATTGTGAGGGAGAGTACACAGCTGGGCAGATGTGTCCATAACAAAAACATGATGAATGTAAATATCTAGTGACTGTATGACATAACTATATCCCACAATGCATGTGATAGTCACATACAATAGGTATGTCCGTATTTAACATACCATATGTGACAGGAAATAGAATAAGCATGTAAATGAAACAGAAGGATCATATAAACTGCTACAACAATAAGGCAACATGTAGGCTTAAAGGAACAGCATTATCCGTAGTGTTGACTGTGGGTACGTGTTGTCCAGTACAATTGGATATGTGTCTGGAATATATCCCATCCTGGACGTAGGAAAAGGTGGCATCCTACGAATGATCAGAACAGTCGGCCAAAATCCGCACATCTGTGGTCCAAGTCATACTTGTCAGGATGTGTCACAGTTGAACGGGTATTACCCATGTGTACCAACCATGTCATGAAAGTTAAGTATGGGTATGTACCTATGTGCATGAGGTATAGCATGTGGAAGGTGAAACATGCCAGGGTAGTCCACACAACCATACAGTTACCTGACATATGTAGGGTATGCAATGTGTTACCTTGACCGTGTCATGGGCCATCAACCAAGGCAGTGATGGATGGAGTGTCAGGAATATGTGTGTGTGGGGGATGGGTAATGGTATAATCTTCAAAGGCGAGACTGTGTCGTATGCAGAATAGGTGAACTGGAGGTGTATGAGGGAGCAGTGGGTGAAGCAGAAAGAAACGCAAAGAACATGTATACACATCTGCAATACAACCAGACAGGCCATACTGTAGAACACAATCCCACAAACATATGAATATTAAAATGTGCGATACAAATGTACAGAAATGTCACCGGCACATACCCACAGATTGGTCCTGATGGAACTGGCCAAATCAAATGCAACACACCTGGATGCATAATGGACTACCCAGCATCCCCTCCACAGCACATAACCCACCCCCATACCTGAACGTCCACCAAATCAAGCCATATTTGGCCTACTAGTTTGGCGCAGCCACATCTAGACATTGTGACCACTATGAATATGTAGTAGGTAGCGTCACCCTAGGCAGTTTCAGGATTGCAAAACTATGTATCCCTTGCATGTAAAACCCCCCAGCACATTTTTGTAACACCAGAAGAATGGTCGGTATCGGTCTTGTTAAATTTTTGCATATCCCTCATGGGATAAGTAACCTGTGTAAACATTAGAATGGGTATCAAGACACAATGTCCAGTTCTGTAGACATCTGGACACAAGTTGGAATGTGCAGTAGTGGTGCATGAAACTGTCCAGCCCTAGATGGTCATGCAGAACCTACTACCCAGGATCAAACACTTGCCCGTGACGCATGTGTCCCGACATGAATAATCGAGAGAATATATTGCACACATTCGCATAGTGGCACATGGAAAAAGGGTGATGAAGGCACTGACGTAAACAGGATACTCCCTGATCCACTGTGTGAGGGACAGTTACTGTGTGGGTAGGTGTGACCTGACCAACAATGATACAATGCCAAATGTCCTGTGATTGTAGGAGATAACTATGTACCATACTGCATGTAACAGTTGCCTAAAGTGGTCACATCAGGATAGAAAAAACGCAATTCATACAAGAAACAGGCTAACAACTAAAGTGCTAAAGGTATAGGCTCACAGCTAGGAAACGAATGAATGTTCTAAACCTGCACTGACCGTGAGTATGTGTTGGCCTAAACAATCTGGTGTCCCCAGAATATATCTCAACCTGTACATATGACAATATCAACCCTACCAATGGTTAGAGCATTCACACAATAACTGGCCAGCCTCTTAATCACTCACAAAGCCAGTGATCTTTGGAGGAAAGGTGTTGAATGAGAATGACTACTTACAACAATGAAGAGGAAAAGACGCATTTAACTGAAGAAAATTAGTAGTAATACGAATCTGTCAACACTTTCCAAGTTATAGTACTAATATGGTATAAGTGTCTGTGATTGTCCCTGAGTTGTCATAGTCTTGTCCCTGTCACTGTAGAGACTAGTCCCCGAGTATCACAGAGGTCCGTGCACATATGTACACCAACCAACTGTCACATCTGTTGACAGGACTATTGCATACCTGTAGTGAATTTATAACTGATGTCCAGAATAATATTCATTGTATCTATAAATGAATGAAATTATCAAATGTGAAGGGAAACACACGGAAACCCCCCACACCCTGTATTATGTAGTGGAAACACTCCCCACCCTAAATTATGTAGCGGCAACCTAATAATGTGGTCAGAGGTGCCCAAACACCTGCTTCTGTAAACACAGATAGAATGTTAAAATCTGGACTAACTCTGTCCATGTGCTATGTCTGATATTTGAACAGTGCCAGGGCAGTTCTAGTCACCAGTCGGACTAGCCTAAACCTGGACCAGCACATGAACACCCTGACAATCAAACACACGTATGTGCGAGGACTATAAGCCTAGGAGTTCTGAATATCCTTGGAGTGAGTAGACATGCAGCACAGTTCCAGAGCAGTAGGAAACAGGGAATGTCAGAAGTGTAGTACTGTGGATTTCCTAGCAGGAGAATGGATGCCTGCTGTGTAAGGGAAGCGGTGAGGTGTATGTCAGAGTAGCTATGAACCATGGGTATATATATAAATGAGGCGGAACAACAATAGTGTAGTGGTTAGAGCACCCGCCTAACGTAAAGGCATTCCCAGTTCAAGTACGACTATAACACATATTAATTGTGTAATGAATGCCTCTGTGCTGTAAAGCCAACATTTATACATGTAAAGGTGACCGCATGTCTTGCATGGGGCCATTAACCGGATTCCATCAATCAAAGTGGTACTTTCATAAGGAATAAGGCACATGTAATCCCAAAGAAGGGCCAGTAAAAATATGTAACTCAGAATAAGTAGATGCAAGTGCAACTGCGTGGGTGTACACAGCTTGTAGCATAGCAAATGTATGTTGTCTTGTACAGCTGTAACTTTTATATAGATATAGATAGACAGATAGTTAGATAGATAAATAGATAGATAGATAGATAGATAGATAGATAGATAGATAGATAGATGTGTGTATAGATAAATATCCACAGACATAACAGAAATATACAATTATATATCTATATATATATATATATATATATATATATATATATATATATATATATATATATATATATATATATATATATATATATATATATATATAAGGAACATCGAAAGACGAAAGCAAACATAAGGGTTGTAAAGGGAATCTAGAGCAAGTAAGGAATTATAAAGTGCTCGGAGCGTATGTCAGATAAAGCTGCACAAGTGTGAGTAGAGCACTGCTATTCACACCAGAGGCAGGGTTATACCAGTGGCCATAACATCGTTGAAGTGCTACGTCAACATTGTAAACAGACGGAATGTCACTTGTAACCTGCAAATTGTTCATAATCCATAACACCAGGAAAGGCACGTATGTGCAAATATGAATGGATGGTGAGCCTGTGAATACACAAGGCGGTACAAAATGCGTGTAGGGCCCCAACGCTCTGGAGAAGGCAATGTGTAAAGGTGTGTCATGGCTGCGATATCAGGTGTATAATGGCTGGTATGCATGGAAACTCAACACAGGTGTGCTGGAGAAACTATGGATATGCGATTATGGGCACAGGAGTGCTAGGGTATGTTGCGCTGATTGCAATGGAGTGGCCCGTGGAGGTCAGCTAGTACATAGGTGCAATTCCCAGATAGAGTGTCATCTGCGTGGAGACATGCGTGAATGGGCATATCATTGTCAGACGTTGTGCGTCAGGGCTGGCAGCCCAGCACGTAAAGCATAAACGCCACCCATGAGCGGAACAGAGTTCTGCTGTGAACCCCAAACCAGGAAAAGCAGAAAGACACAACTACATGCAGACATCAATATGTTGACGTACAATCTCAGTAACACAAACACTCATTCTATTAACATTAATAATATGAATGTGCACAGAAACAAACACAGTAGCAGGAATAACAGGCTGCACATACGAGTAATAGTTCGAATGACACTATTACATCACACTTATCAGTGGCACCCCAGACATGAAAAACGTGCGATATCTGTCCGCTGTATCAGTATAACATGCAGTATACTGATCACAAGTTCACCGGAGTGAAGTGTCGGTGTCATAATGACTAAGGCAATAGTATGCTGTTGAAGCAGAGATAAAACCCAATATGCATGTGTTAAGTGTCTATGTCCGGGAAATGTATAGGTTAACGGACACACAGATGTATATATAGATAAAAACGTATATATATATATATATATATATATATCTACATATATATATATATATATATATATATATATATATATATATATATATGTATATATATATATATTTATATATATATATTTATATATATATATATATATATATATATATATACACACACACACAAAGATATACTACAGATATCTATCTATCTATCTATCTATATATATATATATATATATATATATATATATATATATATATATATATATATATATATATATATATATATATTTAGATAGATATATATACACAAACAACAGGTATTGATATATACATATACACACAAAACAAATATGTCATTGTATATATACACATGTACATAACTAGGTTACTTTACAGCAATTAGGGGTAACATATATACAGCCTGGGCATATGTGACTGGGAGGTCCACTAAATAAACATTGTACCCCCCACACCGCCCAGCTCGGCCGGTCAGACATACAGACAGGCAATAAAGATTACTACACTGCTGCTGTCCAAAACATCGGCAGGAAAGTATCAGTGGGAGAGATGTGCAAGGTCTACACTTTAAACATGGATAACGGTGTCCCTTGCGGGACCCCAAAAAGTGAGTGTATGTGTCAACCTGTTGTCATCGATGCAAGCAGGATGTAGGTGTACATAGAACAGTAGGTTGTGCAAGTGTGATAATACATGGGTTGACAAAACGTACAACATGCGTCCCGAGATGGAGAAAGTGGGCAATGTGTAGGGATGTGCTCATACCCCAGCTGCACTCACAGTAAGTATATGTCATGAGTGCTGCTGAGGGGTGCCAGGTAGGTGGGCCATGGGTATGCAATAATGAGCTTAAGTGTGCAGGTGCTGGTTGGCAGAGATGTAGTAGGCCCGCTCAGTGGAAATCATTAATATTCCTATGTGGGCATAGCAGATGCCTATACATCCCAAACCTGAAGAGCACATTTACCGGATATTCTGTAAACCATTGGGGGAATACATAGAGACCAAATCAGTGCCGTGTACCCGATTAGCATGAACATCCATAGTTATGAATCAGTATGTAACAAAGTCCAAATAAACACTTCCAGAACTAGTGATATTAGGTGGACAGGTGGCAGAATACAGGTAATGACAGATGACATGTATGAGTCATAAACGGCATGTACCTCGACAAACGTGAATGAATACATATGCTCTGTGACTGTCAATGTGTCTGGTTAATAGAACCAATCATCTAAATGTGTCCCACAGGGTGTTATGCAGTGTTCCTGATACAGTGTTCATTCTCCCCCATTGGTATGTGAGGTCTGCTAGTGACGGAAAGTGCATAATTTGATGACCACCTCAGGTAGATGATTGCATAATAGATGAGGTTCAACACCCATACGCCTTTGAGTGACACACCCATCTGGGCAGTTGTGTCCTGCAAAATGAATGTTATGGCACATGGCCTGTGAGTTCGGGAAAGGAGGCCATATATTGTGTGTAATGGTATCAGAAATTAATTTGTTGTATCAGAAACAGCTACATGTAATAAGAAACAGTATTAGCAATTATAATGCTACAAGAATAACCTTAACATATGTAAACCGTGGAAGTAGTCAGTTTACAACTGGCTGTGGGTATGTGTTGCCCTGACACATGTGTTAGCTCTACATATAGGATCTATAGGGCCGCCACCATTCTGAATGGCCAAAGTGAGACCTGCTCTATAGAAATGTCAGACGTACTAGGGCAGAACATACCTACAGCCATGCATAGTACAGCAATATACATATCAGTACAAATCAAAGCGTAGTCTAGCAGCTGTAAAGTTGCTTATGCTACTACATATAACATATCAACGTGTCAGGTATACAAAACTTGTAACAAGCAATCACTACAGACACGTAGAATATGAGAATGTCCCCTAATCAGGACAGTTGCAATGGCTAGAGTATCGTCACATGACATATGCCTAATGAGGGACTGTCCCATGCAAAGTGGGAAAGGTGTTATTCCTACAGTCTCCCGTCGTGCAATCTGAAAGTTGGAAAACGTACAGTAGGTATGCGGTAGCATGACTCGCCGGACAGCTGCGTTAACAAAATCATATTCACATGTCAACATTGCAGAGTATCGGATCCCATGTTTCAGGCAGATGGGAGCAGATCATATGAGGAACACGCATATAATATGATTATGTCACTGGACAGGCCACCGAGTCTGTACAGTCGAATGCCTGCAGTCGCCAAATGGTTAGACATACCCGATACTGAAGTCATGTAGTCCGATGTGATACGCATCACAAGGGATCGCACACACCCAGCGTGAGTTACAAATGTAAGCAGAAATGTTGGTGAACAAGCGGCTGTAAGCGTGTTTGTCTACCAGTATGCAAGTAGTGCACTGTCAAATAAATGTGGAGTCTAAACGGGTAAGAGGTGCTGTAACCAGAGATCAGCAGTGATTAACACTGTGCAAACCCACCCACAACTGCTCCCACCTGCTGGAATGTGCCTTACCCAGTCCATATCCAAAGGCATCGGTCTGTCTGCAAACAAAGAACCGCCCTATTTACGTGTTGGTAGCAGTACCCTGTGCACAGCACATAGCTCATGTGAATTAACAATAGACCATGGCATATGTACAGGCAATAGACCACACACACACCATGCAGTGCAGTCATCCAACAGTATAGCAATGTACTGGCAGATATATCTGGACCACTGGTGTATGCATGCCTGGTCATCCTGTGTGTCAGAGTGTGAGCATGCCCAGTATTACTATTACACATGTTGTTGACCGACATTACCGTCATACCGTCATGTGTGTGAACATGCCAAGTATGGACAACTGTGTCGCATGTGTCACATGTCCAGATAATCAGTACTGTGTTGCTGACTCCTCTGTTCTACACAGACAGGTGTCATGCTGTGTCTGCAGGGTAGCTAATGGTCATGTGGCATTGACAGTTGCTAGATGTCTGCATAGCATGGGGGGACATCCAACCGCATCCACAGTCCTACACAGCACCGTGGGTGGTGCACATGACTCCCACATGTGTAGGTTGAATGGGGGGCACAGCTGACAGTTTTTCACATCTGCTGCTACTGTACTGGTATGCCAAGTACTCCATGTCAGTGTGTGGACCTACCTAAATTGCCGGTTGGAGGGATACCAGTGTACGTCAGATCCCAGCGTTAAATACCAGCACAGTGGTGTTGGACGTCCTAGCTTTCACAACCTACATCAAACCGCCTGACCTGCTGTAGTCTGTGTGTGTCTTTGGGGGTTGGGGTCATTCATTGGGCATATCCATAGGCCATTGTATATCATTTGTTTGTATTGGTCCACACCTGTCCAGCTGCATGGAACATGTGTGGGCTGTATGGACACACATGATGTTCATCCCATAATCTGCAGTGGGTTAGGACACCCTGTGTACTACTGGCTACCATTGTGACCCCAGTATGTGCTACAGATGTCATGGTGCCACTATGGATGTGTACTGTCTGCTGCCCTAATAGTCAGCCACCAAAGTCTCTTGTTTGCTCACATACATACCATAGCAATGGGTAAATACACATTCTAATACAACTGCCAATTTTTAGGTTGATAGACATACCCTGGGGGTGTTCTGGACCTGAGGATGATGCTGGAGGGCTGCCTTTATCAGATGCACACAGTGCACCTCCTATACATGGCCGATCACATGTAGTGTCATGTTTGGCATCCATTGTACTGTGTGCGGGTCAGAGAGGGGACACCCGTGGGTACCTACTGTGTCAGTGCATATGCCTTGTGTTTCCTCTTTGCCAAGGGCAGGTCATACTGTGCACGGCCTTTCGCTGACTGGGCCCTGCTCAGGTAGTTCCTTCACCAAGTCACACTGTGCCTGTACAGGCCTTGGCAGTGGTGTTGGGCCGTATAGCCCTGCCCCATGCTGTTCCTGCAGCAACTGTTACTGCAAGATCAGAATGTGTAGCATAGCAAATACCATAACAAATTGTGTGCATGTAGCTAGTGAATACTGCAGGGCTCCACCGGATGTGTCCAGATACCAGAAAAGTGAAATGAGCATCCCAAACACATGCTCAATTACATGTCCTGCCTGTGCATCCACCTCATTATGGTGTGAGTGTTCAGGTGTGTGTGCATTGCTGCTGGGTGTCATCAGCCACGACACCAGTGGTTACCCAGCATCTCCCACTAGGACACTGTAGGGGAAGTCCATATTGGCAAAGGTGTGGTACAGCTGTGTCAGAAGCCATATATTGGAATCATCATAGCTTCCAGGACAGACAGCACGCACATTCAATCTAATGCCCTGGCCATCGCATATGGCCTAGCTGTTGGAGGGTATGCCCCTGCAGTGACTGTAGGCCCTAACCCGCTCACCGGGTGGTGCTTTGATGTGTATGTGTGTGCAGGCTATAGCACCCAGTATCCCAGTGTAGTCATCCATGTGGTCGAAGAGATTCATATTGCTGGTCTACTAATCACATGTGTTGAGGACATTAACGTGCTCACTAGCATGTGTTGACATGGTGTCTGTGAACTGGCACAATACTCTGGATGCAGATGCCTGTGAGATCCCCTTGATATCCCCAGTTCTGCTGTGTGAGGTACCTGTGGCTAGTATACCCAGGCCAACACATACCATGGTATCCACTGTGATGGGTTTCCCTCGGCCTGTTTGATGTGTCAGGTGTGGCAGGCACAGGTCAACAAGCTGCTGTAGGAGGCCTTTGTCCACCCATAGTGCTCCACCATCCCCAGCTCATGTAGCCCCTGGTAAGTCACCCTGGGTCTATAAAGTCTTATGTCACCCCAGAAAGGGATGTTCGGCAGCATACACATCCTCACTGCCCTCAGCCTCCTGCACATGTTAGTCTATGTTGCCTGCTGCAGCCCTTCTCATTTGGTTGGACTGTGTCATGAAATATCCCCGCAGGTATACACTGGTGGTGTAGAGTGCGGAAGAAACCTGTGTGTATGCTGCTTGCTCGCATTAACGTACTGTTCAGGTGTGGGCTGGCCATGTCATCTGCTGATTGTGCTGATCATCACCTGTTTGTGCAGCCTGTACACCCTGAAAACCCCGCCACTGCTGTTGTCCCTCCCAATGTCACCAGGCAAGTATAGACACACCCCTAGCTTAGGCAGGCTAAGGCAGGAGCACTCCTGAGGCACAGTTCTGCAATGTACGTACAGTATGCCTGACCCCCCCTCCCATGCTGTCAACTATATTCGAGCCCTGCACCCGACTAACTGCACACATACACTCCAGGTATCTGCATCACACCCTGGGGATAAATGGGATACACTATTGTCAACCTCATCTGCATAGTATAGTCTTCTAATGAATAGTTATATGACCCATACCAAACTTCCAAATTAATAACCACTGCTTAGTGTCACTCAGATCAGTATACAACTGGTAACAGGTGCCTTACTATCACCATATTCGATGTCCCATGGTCTTCCCAACAACAAAATAACTGGTGTCTACACGACTACAACCCCGGACCCCTGCACACAACAGACAATGTGCATTACCAATATGCCATGGCAGATATACATACATCCCAGGTTATCACGTACAGATCATCCGGCACAAACATTCAATAGTGCTGATGTCCCCAGACATATATGTTTATATCTATGTCTATCTCTCTATATCTACATATATCATATATATTACTTGTATACATATATACATAGCTATACATACACACATATACATGTACACGCATATGTAGATATTGCATTTATATTGCAACAGCAGACCACATGACAGCAAAGCATTAGACAGGCATGAAAAGGAAACTACATGTGCCACCTGCATCATGTAGTGTTGTTAATATCAAGGCATGTGTGTTCTGTTGCATCACATGGGTCAGCCTGTATTAAGGGTAAGAGGATGTTGCTGATATTTACTCACTAGACCTGTTGGCGAATGTATGTGTTGACAACCCAGTATCTTGGCAGAATATGCAGGCTGTGGACACTATATAGGTCAGCAACAAAACACACTGACCACATCCCGCAGCTAGCCACCCACAGATATCACATAGGGTATAACTGCCAAACACACACACCTGCCATGCCATGGAATCGAGCACCTACCTGTCTAGTCTACCACACTACAGCATTACGCAGTAACAGAACGCGCTACTAAGGTTTAGCATCACCGCACTCCCAGAGGCATACTTCTAGGTGGATGACATCATCAGCAAAGGCAAAGATGCTGATAGTGAATGTATGGAGATGGAGTCATCTAAAAGCATTAGTCTGTCCACAGGCAGCTGGAAACACACACACGCACACTTGGCAGGGCCGGGAGTTGAACATACACCTAACTAACTTATCACACTGCAGCATTACGCAGTTACAGAATGCACTACCGAGATTACTGGAACACAGCACTCCCAGAGGCATACTTCTAGGTGGATGAGATCATCTGCAAAAGCAAAGACGCTGATAGGGAATGTATGGAGAGGGAGCCATCTGAAAGCATTACTATGTCCTCAGGCAGCTGGAAACACACACACATGCACACTTGGCAGGGTCGGGAGTCGAACATACACCTAACTACCTTATCACACTACAGCATTACACAGTTACAGAATGCACTACTGAGATTACTGGAACACAGTACTCCCAGAGGCACACTTCTAGGTGGATGACATCATCAGCAAAGGCAAAGATGCCGATAGGGAATGTATGGAGTGTGAGCCATCTAAAAGCATTACTCTGTCACCACACAGCTGGAAACACACACACACACTTGGCAGGGCCAGGATCAAACATACACCTAACTACCTTATCATACTACAGCATTACGCAGTTACAGAACGCTATGGAGATTACTGGAACACAGCACTTCCAGAGGCATACTTCTAGGTGGATGACATCATCAGCAAAGGCAAAGACACCGATAGGGAATGTATGGGGAGTGAGCCGTCGAAAAGCATTACTCTGTCCCCACACAGCTGGAAACACACACACACACACACACACACACACACACACACACACACACACACACACACACACACACATTCGGCAGGGCCGGGAGTCGAACATACACCTAACTACCTTATCACACTACAGCATTACGCAGTTACAGAACGCGCTACCGAGATTACTGGAACACTGCACTCCCAGAGGCATACTTCTAGGTGGATGACATCATCAGCAAAGACAAAGACACCGATAGGGAATGTATGGAGAGTGAGCCATCTAAAAGCATTACTCTGTCCCCAGGCAGCTGGAAACACACACATTCAGAAGGGCCGGGAATCGAACATACACCTAACTACCTTATCACACTACAGCATTACGCAGTTACAGATCATGCTACCAAGATTACTGGAACACAGCACTCCCAGAGGCATAATTCTAGGTGGATGACATCATCAGCAAAGGCAAAGACGCCGATAAGGAATGTATGGAGAGTGAGCAGTCTAAAAGCATGTTACTGTCACAAGATAGACGTAGAGAAACACACGGCAGTGGTGTGAGTGGGACAACTGCCTATCTACGGAGCACTATTACAACAACACATGGATACGAGACACACCACAGACAGTACACCCTTCAAGACAGTCCCAGTGTGCTCAATGTAGGAATCCATCCTGACGTGGGGTATGGACATCTGTTGCCTGGATGGCCACTATCGCTATACAGGATTTCAATGGTCATGCCCATACACAGAGGCACATAACTGACACAAGGTGTCACTGGGCATGCTCACACACTTAGTAGCACACGTCCGTTTGGAATGTACTGTGTGTCCATCTACACAATGGCGTACTGGGCATGCTGACACACTTAGCAGTAGCAAAGGGCTGTCTTGTATGCACATGGATTCTAAACATGGACAGGCACAGTTTGGAATGTACTGTGTGTCCATCTACAAAACGGCATACTGAGCATGCTCACACACTTAGTAGTAGCGAAGGCCTGTCTTGTATGCACACGGATTCTAAACACAGAAGGGCACAGTTTGGAATGTACTGTGTGTCCATCTACACAATGGCGTACTGGGCATGCTCACACACTTAGTAGTAGCGAAGGGCTGTCCTGTATGCACATGGATTCTAAACACGGAAGGACACAGTGTGTCGATAGTGAACATTGTTAGCACACACGTTGCACTACACACATCTGACACTGGTCGTCAGTGCTAGCTGTGTAGCATTCGTGATCACAGCTGACTGTCCAGATCCAACAATGGGGAATACAGACATCTCTGCAGTGAGGATCACCTGGCATATGGCACAGTTGTGCACAATAGCACTACCACCGTATATCTCAGATACAGACATGTGGGCCATAAGACCGTGACGGACCGTTCCAGGTGTTACTGTCCCCACGTACATGAAGGCCACTCACATGTACTGACCAGTACACACCCAAGAGCCATCACAGATGTCTCAGGTGCAGATCACAGTAATAAATGCCGCAGTCTACTATGTAGCCCTCGGACATCACCATGTCATTGGACCAGCAACACGCATCCATACATCACTACACCACCATGTTACCCATGACCAGTGGACTGTACATGGGTCTATAGCAACTGTGCAGACTACACATGCACTGACAGGGTTCCATCATGTGGTACGCAATGCAATGACACCACAGTTCATAACCAGGTCGGCTCTACACATAACAGGGGCCCTGGGTCTTACACAGCTGTAACAGATGACTGTTGCTGTACACCAAAAAACACTCATGTTTGGATATGACATACATATACTCACAGTGGATATGTACATGGCCCCCACACACACAACACATATGTACATAGCAAAGCTTTTGCTGTCCTCTGTGCAGACAAGTGGCTACAGCAATCACACACATGCACATGGAAGGTAGGTCCATGGCTGTTGAATGCTAACAGTACATAAGGTAGCAATGTTGACTGAGGTAACATTCCCTCTGTACTAGTTACCCATGACAACCAACATATCATACAACAGTCCATGTGTCATGTATGTCATCACACATGTCCACCAATTGCAATGCATACAAACATGGCTACATGACAGGAATGTAGGAACAACACACATGTACATGTAGTGGTGTGCATGCAGCTACCATACATGTGCAGTAGCTGATGTATGTCGTTCATCTGTGTCTAACTACAACATGCAGTTGCAATGCAGCCCCATCATTGACACCTGTATATGGTGAAATACTGACAGAACTGCAGGATGTACATCAGGTATGGATGGATGTGTGTACATAAAGTGGTGGTCCACCTTTGCAGATAGATGTTTGCTGAAGACAACTCACAGGTGTGTCACAAGCCATCCTACCATTACATGTACAAACAGTAAGCTATGTTACTCTTACTTGAAGGTGAAGACATACAACCTACACAGCGGTCAGGGTGTTACTGACTGTACATCACGTGACACCTGTAACACTTACGTCCTCCCATGTGCATATAGCAGCACAATTGCCAAAGGTAGCGTTGGTACACATAATGCAGCTAATACAGCTGCATGTCTGTCAGACGTATCATCATATAGCAGGTGTATGATTCACAGTACTGCCATGTGTGTTTGCTTGTGTGACTGTATATGTCACGTATGGTGGGGAATACATCCCAATTGTTACACACCCCTGTACACTGTTGTAGAGATCTGTACATACTGCAGTGTAGAAAGCAAGACGTAGGCAGGGGTGGTGTGTGTATCACACACATGTCAGCTATCTGTATGCGAATGATATTTGTGGACTCCACAGAGTGTGTGTGTGTGTGTGTGTGTGTGTGTGTGTGTGTGTGTGTGTGTGTGTGTGTGTGTGTGTGTGTGTGTGTGTGTGTGTGTGCATGTATGGCTGTCTGGTGCATGGAGTGAGGGTGTATGCTACCATATAGAACACACAGGATTCCTAACCCCTCATGGTGATACAGTCTACTACCATGTTGATGCCATCGGTCTCAGCCTTACTAACTACCTGTACATGTTCATTCTCTGCATCACGTCATGTGGGTGCACAGTACTGTGAAGGTGATTACCACATAGGCAGGGGTCCTCACCTCAACACTATCAAGTGTGCATTATAGTGTTGTTGGCCCCGTGAGTGTAGTCATGTTACTGTGTGTTTCTGTGTGTGTCTGTGCGTGTTCTCATCCTGTAATGTGACAGTGTATTACTGCTACACAGTGAGGCCTCATGCTATCAACTGGCCTCTAACGTTGACATCAGCCAGACCGCTGTGTAAACCCCCTGCACCATGTCACCATACCTGTGATGTGTCCCGGTATGGATGTCACATCTCTAGCCACTGTAGCCTATTGAACAGATCACATGCTTCTGAATCAGTAGATGTGCGGACATCTGTGGAATGGTAGCCTTTCTAACAGTGAAGTTGAGGCTACGTATAGCATGCTGGTATTGCCATACATGCCTGTGAGTACTCCACATTTACACATGGGAAACTGCAAACACTGCTATGTATTGGCACATGCAAGTAGACCTTAAGGAGGGAAGCAGGGCATCATTACCAACATGCTGTTACTGTTGTTACCAAGACACAGACTGTGAACATACAACAATGCACTCTAGCTGCAAACACTGTAACGTAATGGCACATGCAATTAGACCTTAAGGAGGGAAGCTGGGCATCATTACCAACATGCTGTTACTGTTGTTACCATGACACATACTGTGAACATATAACAATGCATTCTAAACCTGTACTACATGGTATGTCTGGTGCATGTCAACAGTACACAAGAAATGTAATATACACTACTAACTATTCTGTTCACCCTGTGCATCAGACCATATGAGCATGTCCCTGCACCGATGGTGTGGATGACAGGGAAGTGGCATAGGCATCATTATATGCACAGGGTGATAATGTTTGCCAAGGGCATAGGCTGCACCAGTGGATGACATCATGTGTGTGCATTAGGGTCGGTGATCTGATTGGACATGTGTGGTTGTTATGCATGTGGGTGTTGCGGTGCCCTACAGATGTTTCTGCTGTGTGCGTGTATGTGTGCACACAGTTCTGCCATGTGTCCAGCCTACACAGGGGTATTATTGACAGCTCCAGATTGTACAGACCAGGATGTACAGCTCACTGTGTCCGGCCATGGCCACATGACCTGTGCCTGCCAGGAGTTGCACGGGCACTACCAGGCAGAGGTACAGATTGGCTACTGTCTGATGACACATGTCCACTGGAACTGTGTCCCCACTGGGAACATCCAGGGCCACATCCACATGGCTTGCTATGTCCTGGTGTGGACAGCGCAGCACCAGCTGCACTGCTACCGGCACTGTGGGAGTGGGCATGTGAGGTGGCTCGTTCACGTTGACCTGCACCAGGTGGTGTAGCTGGCCTATGTCCACATGGCCTACACCTCACTCCTACCAGATGTTCCAGCACAGACAGCTCACGCTCGCGGATTGCCATCCCATGGTCATAGGTTCATAGGTTCATAGGTTCATACTGGGCTATCTGCCCGAGGGCATTTACAAGCCTAGCCCATAGTTTTGTGGCTTACGCCACCCCTTTAGTTTGGAGAAACTATGCCCATTATTTTGCTGTGCCTCTGTCGAGCAGTGACACTGAGGTAACCCCTGGGGTGTATCTGCGATCTCCCATCCATTGGTCAAGATTCCTCTTGAACAAGGCCAGCGAGGTGCTCTGCCTCACATATACCGGGATTTTGTTCCACAGCATAGGGAGTCTTTGGGTGATGAATCTATCCCTCCAGCACGTCCTATTAATAACCGTGTCGAGGTTTAAGTCTCCCGCCCTTGTGGCTCTGAGGGATCTAGATTTTTTGAGATGAAGCATGTTCATCAAATCTGGGTTTGACATGGCCTTGTATGTCAGGCACAGGTCACCTCTGAGCAAGCGGTAAGCAACTGAATATAGCTGGAGTTCTTTCAGTCGGGCAGCATAAGACAGATTTTTGAGACCCTTTATCCTTTTGGTGAGGAACTTTTGTGGCCTCTCCAGCTGCTGCAAGTGTCGGGTCAAATACATTCCAAATGGGGCATTGTACTCAATCATTGGTCTGATGAGTGATGAGTATAGGGAGACTATGACCTCTCTTGATCTAGATGTGAATCCCTTCATGATAAGGTGGGCAATGTAGAAGGTCTTCCTAACTACTTTAGCAATATGAGTGTCGAATGAAAGGCTACTGTCAACCTGGGTCCCCAGGTCCCTGATAACTTCTTCTGTGATCAGTGGATTGCCACCTATATGGTAGCTAGGGGTAACCTTGTTTTTCCCGAAGGGTATGACTATGCATTTCTTGGCATTTAACTTTAGGCCATGGCTCTGGCACCAGTTATCCGTTTCTGTGAGACCCTTCTGAAGGATATCTGTGTCAGATGTGTTTTCGACTACGGCGCCCAGTTTGCAGTCATCTGCAAACTTTGTCAGCCATAACCCTCCTGTGTTTGCTTGTACTTCAGAAAAGTAGATGCCAAACAAGAGTGGGCCCAGGACTGAGCCCTGTGGGACACCACTTGTGACAGGCTTTGAGTCTGACATGGCGCCAGCAACTCTGACCCTGTGGGTTCTGTCACTCAGCCAGTTTGCAACCCATCTTGTAATGTATGGGTTTACATTTAAGTTGATGAGTTTTTCAATGATACCCGAGTGGGGTATTGTATCAAAAGCCTTCACCAGGTCTAGGTAGGCTGTATGGACTGCCTTTCCCTCGTCAATGGCCTTGGTGACTGTTTGAAAGAAGTCAACCAAGTTTAAAAGGCATGATCTGCCTTTGACAAAGCCAAACTGGGTTGGATCCAAAGTCTGCAAATTCGGTATGTCTTTATTTATGAGATCCATTATGATCCTCTCCATGGCTTTGCAGATAAGGCTTGTCAAGCTAATGGGACGGTAATTTCCAGGGTCGGTGGAGGCACCGCCTTTGTGAAGTGGGACCACAGTCGCTGTGCGCCACTCCCTGGGTACGTATCCAGAGGTGAGACTAAGATTAAACAGCTGTCCTAACTGTGGGTTTAATTCCTCATTGAGTTCGTGGAGCACACAGCCGGGGACACCATCAGGTCCCATGGATGCTGTGTTCTTTGCCTTGGAGAGAGCAGTTCTCACCTGGGCGTTAGAGATGTTTGGGGGCTACAATCATTTGGTATAGATATCTCTCCTTTTGGGGGGGAGGGGGGGGAGAAGTTTGCACTGAACCTGTCAGCCAGTATGTTGGCAATGTCTGTAGGATCAGTAATCTTCACATCATTTTGAACTAATTCTGAGCATATCTGGGAGTTTCCTCCTAGGTTTCTGACATAGCTAAAGAATGCCTTATGGTTGTCTTTAGAGTCCTTAGCTATTTTTCTCTCAAAATTAGCTTTGGATGATTTTATGAGAGCTCTTAGCTTTTTACTTATAGTGATCAGCGGTGTCTTACCTTTTAAGGATTTTGCTCTATCTTGTAGTAGCTTTCTCCTTTTGTTGTAGAGTTTGTTTATGGCTGGGGTCCACCAGACTGGACGCTTGCCTTTGGTACAAAGAGTCTTTGTTTTGCTTGGGATTGCCTGATCCATGCAGCCTGCAGGTGCTGGTAGAAGGCATTTGTAAGTGATTCAGCGGTTTGAGTAATGTTTACCCGGCTCGGGGCCTTAAAGGAGACCACACTAGTCTTTAGAAGTGTGAAGTCGGCTTCGAAGTTCTTTACTGTGGTCTTTTTATTTCGGTGGGGCGGGATGAGGACCTCCAGCGAGATTAGTTTGTGATCTGATCTCACCAGTGAGGGTATACTTCCGGTGTTGAACATTGTGCTCCCATGTTCGTGATGATGAGATCAAGTATGTTTTCTCCTCTTGTGGGGATGGTGACTAGTTGTTCCATGGCATTTGAGTTTATGAATTCCAGGAACTTTTGGGCTAGAGTGTTTGGGCTTGAGTAGTGTTCCCAGTCTATATTAGGGTAGTTGAAGTCACCTAGTATGATGGTGTTCGGAGATACATTTATCCCCTCCAGTGTTTTCAGGAAGGCCATGTGAGGTTCCTGAGTTTGCGAGGGTGGCCTGTAACATGCTACAAATTGCAGAGCAGTCTTGCCTATGGTTAATTGCACCTGGATGGTTTCCGATGCATCGTGCGTTGCCACCAATCTTGAGGTGTGGGTGTCCTTGATGAATATGGATCCTTTCTTGGTATTGTCCGGATTTCGGGGCCGGAACGCATGATATGAGGTAAAACCTGATAGTGCTGGGGTGCTCTCAGGAGCCTTGAACCAGGTTTCTGTCACAGCACAGACATCGATGTTCTCCATACTGAGAAGGGCCTCGAGTGCGTGCATCTTGAGGTTGAGACTTCTGGCATTGAGCAGCATTACCCTTAGTTTTTTTCTTTGTTGTGTTCTAGGGTGGTAGGTTTAGAATTTGAGCCTTGCCTAAAAAGGCACTATGGGGGTGGCAAGAGCCTTTGCCAAAATCCAGAATCCCAGGGGTGACAGGTGCAAGCCGTCCCTTGCGAAGCAGCGTGGCTTGTCCAGCATGTCATCCCAGGCAGACAGACATTGGATCCCCTTTGAATGACACCAGAGTTTAAGCCAATTGTTAAAGCTGATCATCTTATCTCTGTATTGTGGCATCATTCTTGGTGAAGGTAGGATACTGCTCAAGGTCAGGGTCATACCTGCTTGGGCTACATAATCAGAGAGCTCCTCTATGTCTCTTTTCATGTAGTCCAAGGAGGTACGTCTCAGGTCGTTTACACCAGCGTGGACAATGATTGAGTCGTACTTGTACCTGCTGTTGAGAGACCTGAGTGCTTGCGTTATGTGGTGGATTCTAGCGCCCGACAGGCAGCTTACTGTGACCTTCTCCTTACTCAGTCTGGTGAGCGGGGCGTCAGTGTGTCTGACTATGGAGTCACCAATGACTAGTGTGTCTGGCATTGTGTTTGGCCTTAAGGGCTGTGACTGCTTGACACTCTGACTGTGTGGTCTATGTGTTGCAGGTGTTGTGTTCTGAGGTGGTAGTTGTTTGGGTGTCTGCTTTGGTGGCCTCTGCTGTTTTGGTAGATTTTTGATCAGAGCCTTCGAGTATGTCTTTGTGTGTTTATGTGTATGATTTGAGGTTGTGATGGTATTATGTGAGACTGGGTCTATAGTGTGTGTGGTTACCTTCTCCTCCTGTCTGGTCTTGCCAGTCCTATGTTGAGAGAGCTCAGCCTCCAGTTTGGCCGTATAGTTGCATCTCTCGCATGTATTTGTGTTTTGTGGGAGGAGGAGAGGGTTGTCTGTGTACATGAGGCAATTGTAACATTGCCTCAATATTCCCAGGTTCACCAGCTGAGCAGGAGAGGACATTAGCAACTGATCCCTCGACATGCTAGAAGGAATAGACAGAAAAACTTAAAAAAGGTTCTGGGGGATGTGGGTGACCGAGAAATGGGGTTTGCTTTTTTGGGGTACTATCTATAACAAGAGTGCTGTATCAAGGTGATAAGTACTGTAGGAGCAAGTGCTGAGCTATACAGATAGAGAATAGTCTACTTGGGAGTCAAGTAGAGATAATTTATAGTTATAGGATACACTAAATAGAACAGTAGTATACTTTGAGGAAGGTAGTTTTAAGGGAAAATTTGAAGAGTGGACTTTAGGTAGCCCGAATAATTTAAACCTGATTAACCGGCGCTGCCCTAGTGTGCAACGGTGGCAGCTCTAGTGTGCAACGGTGGCAGCTCCGCGCTAAATCGCTAATGCGCTAAAAGCTTTATAGCAGGGGCTGGAAAAGACAGGAAATGACCCAAAATGGCCAATAAACTACAAGTTACTGCCTTAAACCACTCCTCTAAGGACAAACAGGCAGCTCAGTACTCCCCACTCTCACTGGTGAGTAAAGAAACTTCCCCCTGACCAAACAAGGAAAATGGAGAAACACAGGAACCAAGACAAAGCCCAGGGATCAGCAAAATCTGGTCTCTGGAACACTAGTTAGGAAAGTATGGAAAAACAAAGATATTTTTTTTTTTTTTTTTTTACAGAAAGGCAGAAAACACAATAAATGCTATAATTTTCGATTAATTGCTATCAAAAGCTAGTACACTTGAGTGTATTAGCCTGTAATTTAACTTTTAGGCAAAACTTAAATTAGCAAGTGCAGTAAACAGTTTTAGCTTATAAAGACAGTAAAAACAGTGCAAACTTCGATAAAACAAGCAAAAACAGTGGTCGAAAGTATCAAATAGTCGAAAAAGCCAAGAAAAATACTTAAAATCTGGAAAGGTAGTCTTTTCTGGTCTCTGCTGCTACAGGAACACTGCTGGCCACCACGAGGAGCTGTGCTGAGTTCTCAATAGCTGAAAAAGCCCGCCAAAGCGCTTTATAGCAGGGGGCTGGAAAAGACAGGAAATGACCCAAAATGGCCAATAAACTACAAGTTACTGCCTTAAACCACTCCTCTAAGGACAAACAGGCAGCTCAGTACTCCCCACTCTCACTGGTGAGTAAAGAAACTTCCCCCTGACCAAACAAGGAAAATGGAGAAACACAGGAACCAAGACAAAGCCCAGGGATCAGCAAAATCTGGTCTCTGGAACACTAGTTAGGAAAGTATGGAAAAACAAAGATATTTTTTTTTTTTTTTTTTTTACAGAAAGGCAGAAAACACAATAAATGCTATAATTTTCGATTAATTGCTATCAAAAGCTAGTACACTTGAGTGTATTAGCCTGTAATTTAACTTTTAGGCAAAACTTAAATTAGCAAGTGCAGTAAACAGTTTTAGCTTATAAAGACAGTAAAAACAGTGCAAACTTCGATAAAACAAGCAAAAACAGTGGTCGAAAGTATCAAATAGTCGAAAAAGCCAAGAAAAATACTTAAAATCTGGAAAGGTAGTCTTTTCTGGTCTCTGCTGCTACAGGAACACTGCTGGCCACCACGAGGAGCTGTGCTGAGTTCTCAATAGCTGAAAAGCCCGCCAAAGCGCTTTATAGCAGGGGCTGGAAAAGACAGGAAATGACCCAAAATGGCCAATAAACTACAAGTTACTGCCTTAAACCACTCCTCTAAGGACAAACAGGCAGCTCAGTACTCCCCACTCTCACTGGTGAGTAAAGAAACTTCCCCCTGACCAAACAAGGAAAATGGAGAAACACAGGAACCAAGACAAAGCCCAGGGATCAGCAAAATCTGGTCTCTGGAACACTAGTTAGGAAAGTATGGAAAAACAAAGATATTTTTTTTTTTTTTTTTTTTTTTTACAGAAAGGCAGAAAACACAATAAATGCTATAATTTTCGATTAATTGCTATCAAAAGCTAGTACACTTGAGTGTATTAGCCTGTAATTTAACTTTTAGGCAAAACTTAAATTAGCAAGTGCAGTAAACAGTTTTAGCTTATAAAGACAGTAAAAACAGTGCAAACTTCGATAAAACAAGCAAAAACAGTGGTCGAAAGTATCAAATAGTCGAAAAAGCCAAGAAAAATACTTAAAATCTGGAAAGGTAGTCTTTTCTGGTCTCTGCTGCTACAGGAACACTGCTGGCCACCACGAGGAGCTGTGCTGAGTTCTCAATAGCTGAAAAAGCCCGCCAAAGCGCTTTATAGCAGGGGCTGGAAAAGACAGGAAATGACCCAAAATGGCCAATAAACTACAAGTTACTGCCTTAAACCACTCCTCTAAGGACAAACAGGCAGCTCAGTACTCCCCACTCTCACTGGTGAGTAAAGAAACTTCCCCCTGACCAAACAAGGAAAATGGAGAAACACAGGAACCAAGACAAAGCCCAGGGATCAGCAAAATCTGGTCTCTGGAACACTAGTTAGGAAAGTATGGAAAACAAAGATATTTTTTTTTTTTTTTTTTTTTACAGAAAGGCAGAAAACACAATAAATGCTATAATTTTCGATTAATTGCTATCAAAAGCTAGTACACTTGAGTGTATTAGCCTGTAATTTAACTTTTAGGCAAAACTTAAATTAGCAAGTGCAGTAAACAGTTTTAGCTTATAAAGACAGTAAAAACAGTGCAAACTTCGATAAAACAAGCAAAAACAGTGGTCGAAAGTATCAAATAGTCGAAAAAGCCAAGAAAAATACTTAAAATCTGGAAAGGTAGTCTTTTCTGGTCTCTGCTGCTACAGGAACACTGCTGGCCACCACGAGGAGCTGTGCTGAGTTCTCAATAGCTGAAAAAGCCCGCCAAAGCGTGCTTTATAGCAGGGGCTGGAAAAGACAGGAAATGACCCAAAATGGCCAATAAACTACAAGTTACTGCCTTAAACCACTCCTCTAAGGACAAACAGGCAGCTCAGTACTCCCCACTCTCACTGGTGAGTAAAGAAACTTCCCCCTGACCAAACAAGGAAAATGGAGAAACACAGGAACCAAGACAAAGCCCAGGGATCAGCAAAATCTGGTCTCTGGAACACTAGTTAGGAAAGTATGGAAAAACAAAGATATTTTTTTTTTTTTTTTACAGAAAGGCAGAAAACACAATAAATGCTATAATTTTCGATTAATTGCTATCAAAAGCTAGTACACTTGAGTGTATTAGCCTGTAATTTAACTTTTAGGCAAAACTTAAATTAGCAAGTGCAGTAAACAGTTTTAGCTTATAAAGACAGTAAAAACAGTGCAAACTTCGATAAAACAAGCAAAAACAGTGGTCGAAAGTATCAAATAGTCGAAAAAGCCAAGAAAAATACTTAAAATCTGGAAAGGTAGTCTTTTCTGGTCTCTGCTGCTACAGGAACACTGCTGGCCACCACGAGGAGCTGTGCTGAGTTCTCAATAGCTGAAGAAGCCCACCAAAGCGCTTTATAGCAGGGGGCTGGAAAAGACAGGAAATGACCCAAAATGGCCAATAAACTACAAGTTACTGCCTTAAACCACTCCTCTAAGGACAAACAGGCAGCTCAGTACTCCCCACTCTCACTGGTGAGTAAAGAAACTTCCCCCTGACCAAACAAGGAAAATGGAGAAACACAGGAACCAAGACAAAGCCCAGGGATCAGCAAAATCTGGTCTCTGGAACACTAGTTAGGAAAGTATGGAAAAACAAAGATATATATTTTTTTTTTTTTACAGAAAGGCAGAAAACACAATAAATGCTATAATTTTCGATTAATTGCTATCAAAAGCTAGTACACTTGAGTGTATTAGCCTGTAATTTAACTTTTAGGCAAAACTTAAATTAGCAAGTGCAGTAAACAGTTTTAGCTTATAAAGACAGTAAAAACAGTGCAAACTTCGATAAAACAAGCAAAAACAGTGGTCAAAAGTATCAAATAGTCGAAAAAGCCAAGAAAAATACTTAAAATCTGGAAAGGTAGTCTTTTCTGGTCTCTGCTGCTACAGGAACACTGCTGGCCACCACGAGGAGCTGTGCTGAGTTCTCAATAGCTGAAAAAGCCCGCCAAAGCGCGCTTTATAGCAGGGGGCTGGAAAAGACAGGAAATGACCCAAAATGGCCAATAAACTACAAGTTACTGCCTTAAACCACTCCTCTAAGGACAAACAGGCAGCTCAGTACTCCCCACTCTCACTGGTGAGTAAAGAAACTTCCCCCTGACCAAACAAGGAAAATGGAGAAACACAGGAACCAAGACAAAGCCCAGGGATCAGCAAAATCTGGTCTCTGGAACACTAGTTAGGAAAGTATGGAAAAACAAAGATTTTTTTTTTTATTTTTTTACAGAAAGGCAGAAAACACAATAAATGCTATAATTTTCGATTAATTGCTATCAAAAGCTAGTACACTTGAGTGTATTAGCCTGTAATTTAACTTTTAGGCAAAACTTAAATTAGCAAGTGCAGTAAACAGTTTTAGCTTATAAAGACAGTAAAAACAGTGCAAACTTCGATAAAACAAGCAAAAACAGTGGTCGAAAGTATCAAATAGTCGAAAAAGCCAAGAAAAATACTTAAAATCTGGAAAGGTAGTCTTTTCTGGTCTCTGCTGCTACAGGAACACTGCTGGCCACCACGAGGAGCTGTGCTGAGTTCTCAATAGCTGAAAAAGCCCGCCAAAGCGCTTTATAGCAGGGGGCTGGAAAAGACAGGAAATGACCCAAAATGGCCAATAAACTACAAGTTACTGCCTTAAACCACTCCTCTAAGGACAAACAGGCAGCTCAGTACTCCCCACTCTCACTGGTGAGTAAAGAAACTTCCCCTGACCAAACAAGGAAAATGGAGAAACACAGGAACCAAGACAAAGCCCAGGGATCAGCAAAATCTGGTCTCTGGAACACTAGTTAGGAAAGTATGGAAAAACAAAGATATTTTTTTTTTTTTTTTTTTACAGAAAGGCAGAAAACACAATAAATGCTATAATTTTCGATTAATTGCTATCAAAAGCTAGTACACTTGAGTGTATTAGCCTGTAATTTAACTTTTAGGCAAAACTTAAATTAGCAAGTGCAGTAAACAGTTTTAGCTTATAAAGACAGTAAAAACAGTGCAAACTTCGATAAAACAAGCAAAAACAGTGGTCGAAAGTATCAAATAGTCGAAAAAGCCAAGAAAAATACTTAAAATCTGGAAAGGTAGTCTTTTCTGGTCTCTGCTGCTACAGGAACACTGCTGGCCACCACGAGGAGCTGTGCTGAGTTCTCAATAGCTGAAAAAGCCCGCCAAAGCGCTTTATAGCAGGGGGCTGGAAAAGACAGGAAATGACCCAAAATGGCCAATAAACTACAAGTTACTGCCTTAAACCACTCCTCTAAGGACAAACAGGCAGCTCAGTACTCCCCACTCTCACTGGTGAGTAAAGAAACTTCCCCCTGACCAAACAAGGAAAATGGAGAAACACAGGAACCAAGACAAAGCCCAGGGATCAGCAAAATCTGGTCTCTGGAACACTAGTTAGGAAAGTATGGAAAAACAAAGATATTTTTTTTTTTTTTTTTTTTTTTACAGAAAGGCAGAAAACACAATAAATGCTATAATTTTCGATTAATTGCTATCAAAAGCTAGTACACTTGAGTGTATTAGCCTGTAATTTAACTTTTAGGCAAAACTTAAATTAGCAAGTGCAGTAAACAGTTTTAGCTTATAAAGACAGTAAAAACAGTGCAAACTTCGATAAAACAAGCAAAAACAGTGGTCGAAAGTATCAAATAGTCGAAAAAGCCAAGAAAAATACTTAAAATCTGGAAAGGTAGTCTTTTCTGGTCTCTGCTGCTACAGGAACACTGCTGGCCACCACGAGGAGCTGTGCTGAGTTCTCAATAGCTGAAAAGCCCGCCAAAGCGCGCTTTATAGCAGGGGGCTGGAAAAGACAGGAAATGACCCAAAATGGCCAATAAACTACAAGTTACTGCCTTAAACCACTCCTCTAAGGACAAACAGGCAGCTCAGTACTCCCCACTCTCACTGGTGAGTAAAGAAACTTCCCCCTGACCAAACAAGGAAAATGGAGAAACACAGGAACCAAGACAAAGCCCAGGGATCAGCAAAATCTGGTCTCTGGAACACTAGTTAGGAAAGTATGGAAAAAAAAATATTTTTTTTTTTTTTTTTTACAGAAAGGCAGAAAACACAATAAATGCTATAATTTTCGATTAATTGCTATCAAAAGCTAGTACACTTGAGTGTATTAGCCTGTAATTTAACTTTTAGGCAAAACTTAAATTAGCAAGTGCAGTAAACAGTTTTAGCTTATAAAGACAGTAAAAACAGTGCAAACTTCGATAAAACAAGCAAAAACAGTGGTCGAAAGTATCAAATAGTCGAAAAAGCCAAGAAAAATACTTAAAATCTGGAAAGGTAGTCTTTTCTGGTCTCTGCTGCTACAGGAACACTGCTGGCCACCACGAGGAGCTGTGCTGAGTTCTCAATAGCTGAAAAAGCCCGCCAAAGCGCTTTATAGCAGGGGGCTGGAAAAGACAGGAAATGACCCAAAATGGCCAATAAACTACAAGTTACTGCCTTAAACCACTCCTCTAAGGACAAACAGGCAGCTCAGTACTCCCCACTCTCACTGGTGAGTAAAGAAACTTCCCCCTGACCAAACAAGGAAAATGGAGAAACACAGGAACCAAGACAAAGCCCAGGGATCAGCAAAATCTGGTCTCTGGAACACTAGTTAGGAAAGTATGGAAAAACAAAGATATTTTTTTTTTTTTTTTTTTTTACAGAAAGGCAGAAAACACAATAAATGCTATAATTTTCGATTAATTGCTATCAAAAGCTAGTACACTTGAGTGTATTAGCCTGTAATTTAACTTTTAGGCAAAACTTAAATTAGCAAGTGCAGTAAACAGTTTTAGCTTATAAAGACAGTAAAAACAGTGCAAACTTCGATAAAACAAGCAAAAACAGTGGTCGAAAGTATCAAATAGTCGAAAAAGCCAAGAAAAATACTTAAAATCTGGAAAGGTAGTCTTTTCTGGTCTCTGCTGCTACAGGAACACTGCTGGCCACCACGAGGAGCTGTGCTGAGTTCTCAATAGCTGAAAAAGCCCGCCAAAGCGCGCTTTATAGCAGGGGCTGGAAAAGACAGGAAATGACCCAAAATGGCCAATAAACTACAAGTTACTGCCTTAAACCACTCCTCTAAGGACAAACAGGCAGCTCAGTACTCCCCACTCTCACTGGTGAGTAAAGAAACTTCCCCCTGACCAAACAAGGAAAATGGAGAAACACAGGAACCAAGACAAAGCCCAGGGATCAGCAAAATCTGGTCTCTGGAACACTAGTTAGGAAAGTATGGAAAAACAAAGATTTTTTTTTGTTTTTTTTTTTACAGAAAGGCAGAAAACACAATAAATGCTATAATTTTCGATTAATTGCTATCAAAAGCTAGTACACTTGAGTGTATTAGCCTGTAATTTAACTTTTAGGCAAAACTTAAATTAGCAAGTGCAGTAAACAGTTTTAGCTTATAAAGACAGTAAAAACAGTGCAAACTTCGATAAAACAAGCAAAAACAGTGGTCGAAAGTATCAAATAGTCGAAAAAGCCAAGAAAAATACTTAAAATCTGGAAAGGTAGTCTTTTCTGGTCTCTGCTGCTACAGGAACACTGCTGGCCACCACGAGGAGCTGTGCTGAGTTCTCAATAGCTGAAAAAGCCCGCCAAAGCGCACTTTATAGCAGGGGGCTGGAAAAGACAGGAAATGACCCAAAATGGCCAATAAACTACAAGTTACTGCCTTAAACCACTCCTCTAAGGACAAACAGGCAGCTCAGTACTCCCCACTCTCACTGGTGAGTAAAGAAACTTCGCTGACCAAACAAGGAAAATGGAGAAACACAGGAACCAAGACAAAGCCCAGGGATCAGCAAAATCTGGTCTCTGGAACACTAGTTAGGAAAGTATGGAAAAACAAAGATTTTTTTTTTTATTTTTTTACAGAAAGGCAGAAAACACAATAAATGCTATAATTTTCGATTAATTGCTATCAAAAGCTAGTACACTTGAGTGTATTAGCCTGTAATTTAACTTTTAGGCAAAACTTAAATTAGCAAGTGCAGTAAACAGTTTTAGCTTATAAAGACAGTAAAAACAGTGCAAACTTCGATAAAACAAGCAAAAACAGTGGTCGAAAGTATCAAATAGTCGAAAAAGCCAAGAAAAATACTTAAAATCTGGAAAGGTAGTCTTTTCTGGTCTCTGCTGCTACAGGAACACTGCTGGCCACCACGAGGAGCTGTGCTGAGTTCTCAATAGCTGAAAAAGCCCGCCAAAGCGCTTTATAACAGGGGCTGGAAAAGACAGGAAATGACCCAAAATGGCCAATAAACTACAAGTTACTGCCTTAAACCACTCCTCTAAGGACAAACAGGCAGCTCAGTACTCCCCACTCTCACTGGTGAGTAAAGAAACTTCCCCCTGACCAAACAAGGAAAATGGAGAAACACAGGAACCAAGACAAAGCCCAGGGATCAGCAAAATCTGGTCTCTGGAACACTAGTTAGGAAAGTATGGAAAAACAAAGATATTTTTTTTTTTTTTTTACAGAAAGGCAGAAAACACAATAAATGCTATAATTTTTGATTAATTGCTATGAAAAGCTAGTACACTTCAGTGTATTAGCCTGTAATTTAACTTTTAGGCAAAACTTAAATTAGCAAGTGCAGTAAACAGTTTTAGCTTATAAAGACAGTAAAAACAGTGCAAACTTCGATAAAACAAGCAAAAACAGTGGTCGAAAGTATCAAATAGTCGAAAAAGCCAAGAAAAATACTTAAAATCTGGAAAGGTAGTCTTTTCTGGTCTCTGCTGCTACAGGAACACTGCTGGCCACCACGAGGAGCTATGCTGAGTTCTCAAATGGTCAAGGATTCCAACCATGTCACCCAATGTCCTGTCAAGAACATCAGTGATCTGCTGTTGAGCATTTGCCAATGTCTGGATGTTGTTGTTTAAAGAACGGATAGCAGCCCTCTGAAGCCTCTGCCCTTCTGTGTTCTGCCATTCAGCATGTGCCTGTGCCCCCATTACAGTCTGAAACATGCGTCTGGTGACACCAGCTGCTTCACTCTGTCCTGTAGGTGCATGTCTGCCAGAGGTCCTCCTACGCGCAGCACTGGCCACATGCCTGTGTGGCACATCTGCAGTCATTACCCTGACACCATGGTGTGGAGACACACCTTCTGTAGCCACCACACATTCCTGTTCTAAGCTAACACACGCTGACTGTCCTTCCTCTATGGCCACTGGTGATGGGGTATGTGTTGGCATGAGTACTGTGTGTGGGGAAGGGGCGGACAAAGCTGGGATGGCAACCATTGGCACAGATTCAGCCCCTGACAACCCTGCCTGTACCTCATGCATATGTTCATCACTGCTAGTATCTGTGGGGACACTAACATCAGATGGACTGCAGGAGGGTAACGCACCTACATCACCTGTGAATGCAAAGAAAGACTCTACATTACAATAGACACACACAGACACACACTGACTCACTGACTCACCATGCATGTGATTTGACAGACGGCATGCAGCATGCATGTGATACAGCAGACGGCATGCAGCTCAGACATTAATAGTGGTAGTTAGCATACCTCCCTGGGTTGCATACAACAGCAAGCAGATGTCATATCAGAAGCCATGCAGTTCACACAATCATGGTAGTAAGCATGCATCCCTGTGATACACCATGTGGACCAGCACAGGTTAACAGTACACATGGCTGATGTGACCTTGACATGTAATCTGCGGACGTGTGCATTGACATGCATACATGTCTGACACAATGGTGTCCTGACACGTGTACAGCAGTGTAATGGGTATCACATTGCAGTGTTGTCTGTATGCCCTACAGATAAAAAGCACTTTTAGCAGATGTGCATGAGCATTGAAGGGTAGTATGAGGCATCTACATTGTTATACAGTGTGAAGTACAGACACTGTGCCATTGCATGGCATCATGAGGTGCCTATATTGCTATACAGTGTGTAATACACACACAGTGCATAGCCATGACTGCGTGCAAACACATGACAAAACTACTGTGGATTGTGACCCACGTCGCAGAGGTGTATACACATAAAACCATGCTGTGTTATGTGACAGGTCACTGGAAGACCTACGGATGACACCCCTGCACAACTACTAACATGTCTTAGCTGCCTGGCAACCATGTCCACACATGGCAGACTTGTCAATACACCATGTCCCACATGACATTTATGTACCACACACACGAGGTGCACAGCTGACAGTGATGTCCAACAGCAGCAAGGGAAATGTACGGTATATTTGGCCTGATGTGGTGTCTATGTCTGTGGAAGCTGTACAGGTGACTACTGTCATGCTATGACACAATCATGATGTTCAACACATCTTATATGGTCGAATTAAGTGACACCTCCACAAGCTGTGCACAGGCTTTTAGGATGTCCAGTGTTCCACATCAACTATATAACCATTCAACAAAGGCTATAGTTGGACCATGTGTGGACAATGTGCAACAGGGTGTATACACATCACATCTACTGTGTGGCTACATGTCTCTGACCATCCTTCATGGCCATGTGTGAACATGTGTTGGCCAAATGTTTGTGATGACCGTCTATCTCACATGTCTGTGTTGTCCCATATGACATACACCCATAGATGTCAGATACATCACTGTCCACAGGGTTATGCAGACAAAGAGTTGTATGTTTGGCATGTGGGGTATGTATTATGGGATAGTGAGACAATATTGCAGCCGGAACACTACATGTCTGGGACTTGTCAGATGGCACATCACAATGTGTGCAGCCATTGCAGGGGCATATTACACAATGGTGAATCCTGTGGGCTGCCCACATCCCAGCTCACTGTGTGGTACTGTTTGTGTACCACACATGTGTTGTTCCAATGTATAGTACATATGCCTACATTGAACAACACCTCCACTGTTGTATGCACAGCTGTCCACACATCTAGCAATGACAGATACTGTGGTTTCATGTTGGTGTTTCATTTAGTCTGTATAGATTGCACATGGATAGCCAGTGTGCTTGATGACAGATGCAACCTGTATATCGTGACTGGACCATACATTATGTGTACATGTGTTAACTGGCCACATGGTGAATAGATATATGCATTAACATGCCTGATACTGATAACTGTCTCACCTGCAACAGACTGATGTCTGTGCGGCACGCCAGAGGTACCTGTATAGGGGTGACACAGCGGTTTGAACATTATCCATGACTGTATGACAGCTACAGGGTGCACTGTACATGTTAACACATTTGCCTGTACAATAGCATATAGTATGCACAAGTGTGCATACACAGGGTAGCAAACTATAGTATGCAGCATGTGTGTAAACATACCTTGCATATGATGTTACATTACATATTGTACAGTGACACATGCAACTAAATGGGATATAATAGTCATATGTGCATTAGTGACTTACCAGGCAACTCCAGGCTCAGTGGTTGGGAGACACCCACCTCCACGATGGCAGCTGCTGTATGTGGATGCTGTTCTGAGGGTGTCCCCAGGCTGGCCAGTAGCTCCTCAGTGTGTGTGATTGGGGGCTGGGTTGGTGGCCCACCACCTGTTCCACCTTGTTCCCTAGCGATTACATTGGCATGCTGTTTTGCATGTCGTATCAGGTCCGTGCAGTGTCTGTGCACCTGCTGGTAGGTGCGGTTATGGCCACCCACATCATTAACCCTCCTGCATAGTTCCTGCCACAGGTTGTCACGCTGCTGGGCATGCTGTGGCACATGGCTGAACAACACCTCATAGTTATCATGGAGGTACGGGATGAAGGCATCATCCTCCTGCTGGCTATACGCTGGTAGGCGTGAATGAGGCATTATCTGGAAGACATAATGATGGAGACAGGTCATAGTATCACAGAGATGTACAGAGATACAGCTGCACATACATTTGTATTAAATCTAGTAGATATGAACAGTTAGCTTTGCAAATCGTCATGACACTGACATGACTGACATGTTTGTGTCACACACATGCAACACCCGTTGTGCATTGGATATCATCACCATATATGCATGTCACCTCATTACATTGCTCATACTCAGTGTGAATGCTGTCTTGATGTGGGCATGTCTGTTTGCCTTTACTGGTGTTCTTACCTATCAGCACATGCCTGGATGTGTCCACAGTAATGCTGTTGCCCTTGATGCTGTGTATATGTCACATATTATCACATACACTGCCTTAACGGACATGAGCAGTGACAATGCACACATGTGCACGTAAACCATTACATGCATGTGTTTTGCCATATACATCAACACGGCACTGTACAGTAGTTCAACATCCTGCCACGTATCGCCTGTGTTGCACATGTGATACACATGGGACAATGGCCAGCCGGATGTTATTCGCAGGGATGGTTATCAACCATGGCATGTACGGGCAAGGTTTTCTAGCTGTATCCAACAGCCATTTTGCCACCGCCAAGTGCATCAGGGCCACATTACTGATCCAGACAGTTAATGATACTTCTACCATGCGGTCATCCCACCATGTTTGACAGAGATGACATGTGCAGCTTTGATGGACAGGGTTGCATGGTATGGCAGGAGTATGTAACATGTATGGCACATGGATCTGTCCAGCATGTGGCGATCATTGTAGTAGGACGGTGGCTGTCCATGATGTATGTCTTTCAGATCAGGATATGTATGTGTAGCATGTCCAACATCACAGTGTAGCACATGTCTTTATACAAGGTAGCCAGCATGCTGCATAGTGGAGGTGAGGATTGTGAAGGCTGGTATCACCCATCCACGCATGGCCAATACCCCAGAAAGGTGATATGTGATCCGATATTGGTCACCCGAATGCTGAGTATGCCTGTCCAATGATCTCCATGCTCATGGATGGCACCCTGTCATGACATGGGTGCCTCATATGACTACCTAATAGGCCTGAAGATGTCACCAGCTCATAGAGGTGACCTGAACAGCACCATCCCTTACACACAGTGTCCATAATGTTGACCGCTGCCTAGGTGGTAGTTAGTGGGTACAGGGTTATTCACCTAGCAGTGACAATTCTATTATCAGCTGTCAGATTGTGCACATATGTCACGCACCTCAATCACAAAGCCCATTCTGTATGTTGTCCACAACACTTTGACAGCTATTGCTCCTAGGTCATGGCCATTCACATCCTTACATACGCAGATGCCTCCCATTTGTCTGTGTGGTATGGGCTACAATGAGGGGGGAGTACAAAACATTAACCCTGTTTTACTGTAGCTGCCACTGGTGTGATATGCACATCACTCAGACACCTTTTGTAGTATTGATTCTGTCAACAGGCCACTGGTAGACCACTCCTGTGACATACGAAGGTACATCTAGTATACTCAGTGTAGCTGGAACACAGTATGGGTGATGTCCTATGACCTGTCACAGGTATGCTATGCAGTGTGAAATCATCCGTATTGTCATCTACATCTCTACTGCTAACATCTATGCTGATAAAGGTTCATAGACTTGCAGACCATACTCAGCAGGGTAATAGTGCAGTGCCTTCAGTTATGACTGGCGTCTCCGCTTGTGGGTTGCAGTGGGTTTATATTATCCAACACCCTATCTGTATTGCATATTCATGTACAGCACTTGTTCAGAACATGTAAGCACTTCATGAGGTACTAATTACTATAGCACACATCCCAACTCATTTCTTACAGGTACACTGTCTGTTCTTACATTTCCAGCTTGCTTACAGTACAACAGCTGTTGTACACACGTAACTCACATATCGTTTGAGACATGGTTGAATATACAGACATGTCCAAGTGTCACTTACCAGTGTTATTGCCTGTCTATATGATGACTATGGCAAACATGAGGCAATAGAGCAATTGTCTCATGTACACAGTCAATGCTCACCTCCCAACATACGACACTACAGCCTGTGGGAGATGCACATATGTAGCCATGCTGGGGGTAATGCTCTCACCAACCCAGAATGAACCTGACATTCATGTGGGGACATTTAACATTTGCAACACACCCCACTCATCACATAGTCTCACTAGATCTCCACCACCACAGGCCACACATAGTATGACTACAACATTTGCAGAACCTCTCCATACTCTCTTTGTAGGCAACAGAGGCAGCCCCCATCACCAAACACAACACCAATTACTTATAGCCCACAGGCTCATGTGTGCACATCAACTACAGCCAATAGGGTGTCATAACCTACCCAACACACCGGTCATAGGTGACTCTGTAGGCGGTCACACTGATGTCCCACTCAGCAGGCTACACAAGGCGATAGTCGCTTACATCTGGCTGTCGGGTAACATAGCCTATGCACTCATGCCAAACCTCACCAGGTACAATTTGACTGTCATTCTCCATGTTAGTGTGAATGCCCTGAGATGTAACTTCCTGGACTACATGTACAGGGATATGCAATAGCTGCCTGGTCTTGTAACCCAGAAGGTATCGCCCAAGCCCTGAGAAGCATTCTGCATTCATCCAGACTGATACTACTGTACAATGACTGAATGTTTCACTTCAACAGTTGCCTATGCTTCTGCTGTCATTCCACAGGCATCCAGTATCTGTCTGCTTTGAATGACATGGTCAACAAAACAATGCTTTGGCACAGATGACCTGCACCTGTTAGCCCTGGGAGTACAGATAACATGTAAGGCTCCTGCTGCTCCTATACTGCCTGTGTTGGACAGTTTCCAATAACATTCACTACCAGAACAGGAACAGGCAAGCAAAACCTGGGGTACTGTTACTCACTGCTTGACATCTTCATCCCTAACACACTCAGGTGAGGCACTCCTTATAATGGACCACTTCGATATCTCTGCAGTGACTGGGACCTGCCTCTAGGCTCCGGAGAGCACACCTGCACTGACAGGTTACACACAGACCACACCTTTCAGTTATGTAACCAGGACCGGAACACCCATGGCGGAGGTGTGTCCGTATTTCACAAGGATGTACACACCTCCAGGCTGGTTCCTTAGCACAATGCATCAGAGGTGATCCACGTGCAACTAACTGTGGCCAGAACTGCTATACACATTGTAACTTGCTACGGATTCAACAACATACCCCACGGTTACCGGCCTTCATTTCTTGGTGTACTGGACAGTAGGGTTCAGACAGGTACTACTGATGTGAGACTGACACTACCCCACACTTAACTGGGATGCCTACTCATGTACTGACACATTAGGCCAACGCTTTCTGGGATTCATAACCTCCACCTGGCTGGATCAACCCACACACACCACCACCAAGACCAACAATATCCTAGACATGGACATTACCAACCTGTGACTTGTGTTCCACACCTGGGGTTATCCCCTCGTTGGTAGTTTCCGAACATATGCTACTCACCCTTGTTATCAACATCCCGGCACCACACCCTTCACGGAATACACAGTAGAAGATTTCTACAATGCCTACATCAGACATCTTATGACAGCGGTAGTAAACGTCATGACACCCGTGCAGATGGACAATACACTTACAAATGCTGAAACATACACCAGTGCACTTCATTAGCACTTACACGACTGCATGGATCATGCTATCCCAAACAGAGCCATGATGGTACCCACCAGATAATGGATGCCACTCTGGGGGTCCAGTTCCATGCACATAATGTACAACAGAAGGTGGTGGCTGTTGCAAAGTGGAGTACAATCCCATGGGTGGGGTAGCTCACTGGTCAGCCTCAGTAGGAATCCGGGATCCCTTATCACATCCTCCAAAGCTAGCTACGTAAACATTACTGAGACACATTCCAAGGACTACCACACAGCATTATGGAGGTATGTCAGTACTCAATGGCAATACCCACATCTGCTCTGACATACAACAGTTAGGCAGGAACATTACAGACCGACTGCTATTGGCAACATCCTGGCAGATAGGTTCAATGTTAACTTTACACCCTCTCACTCCCTACAGGGCCAAAATCCTTACAGGAACAATGCAGAGTCCCTACGGTCACAACTACGTAGTTCCAACCTGCACTCTCTAAGGCCTGGAACACAGACTCCATATGACCATCCAACATCCCAGGCTGTGATTTACACAAACCTCAGAACGACATGGCTCCCCACTTGGCCACCAGATTCAGTAATAGCCTTGTATCAGACATTGTGGCCCCTGAATGGCACACAGCAACAGTCATCACACTCCACACAGGTGGCACCACAATGAACCACAGGGACTATTGCCCTATACACCTGACTGGACTGTTCTGCAAGGCTATGGGGCACATCATCATGGAAGTCATTCACAGAGACATTGGTGGCCTCCAGACCTTTGAAGCCATCCGGGTTGGATTTGTTAGGGCCAGACCATGGCTCCTACACCTGGTGGACTCCTTTGATACAGTTACCAGGGTATTTGATGACGGTAAGGGGGTCCACACAGCTTACATTGTCCTCACATTGGCTTTCAGCATCGTTCTCCATTCTGGTATTGACAACATACACATCCACCTGCACATCGACCCCTACGTCTCGGGATGTTATGCAAAGTGGCTCATGGACAGGACCCACACAATGTGGGTAGCATACCATGGTACCTACAGTAATTCAGTTACACTTGGCGTACCACAGTCCTCGGTCATAGGGCCCCTCATGTTCGGTATATGCTTCCCTGAGGTATAGGCTAGCACAGAGGGACTTTCCCTGAATAGGTTTCCACATGACTGCAAACATGGAGCCATGATTGATCCACCAGCTGATACAGACACCCTCCATATGGGTGTCACTGTGACGGATACCTGATGTCAATAACATGGCCTCAAGCTGCATAACACAAGGTGCATAGACATCCCCTTTGGATTACACCAATCACCCACTGACTGTCACATAGGTGGTAGTCCCCTACATACATGTGAAATTATACAGGATCTTAGTACACATGTATGTAGCACCCACTCCTTTGATAACCATATTGCCAATGTGGCGTGGATATCCTTCTACGTGGCCACCCTTATCTGTAATGGGTTTGTAGCTGGAACAAAGGCACCCATTGTACCTCTATACTCCTGACGTATGACACACGTTCAGGGGTACAACACCCCTTTTGGGGTGTACCTTACGGAACAGCAATGGCTTTACATACCACAACATTAACAAACCATGAGGATTATTGACCTCCAAAGGATGACGTATGCGGCACAACTATGGACACGACTGTACAGATTTGCATACTGCATACTCAGGGGTGACCTCTGCTGAACATACAGGGCCCATGTCCACAACAATATTTATGGATATACTCCACATAAGCAACATAAGCAAAGGCCACTGAGAGCAACATGCTCATGGATACGTGCACAAATGCAATGATGAGTTGGACGTTCTTAAGGGATGCATTCCTGAACCAGACACTCACCGTGCTTTGGAACATGATTCCTATGTACATCAAGCAGGGACCCTCACTAGCACTCTTCATGAGATACCTCGATGGGTGGATGGGAGACACACATGTATGCCAGGGATCACTGCAGTGGTTGTACTGTACACAGGTGCAGGTAACACATGGCTCTGCTGTTCACAGACAGGACACTACCCTAGGGAGGTGCCGCTGGTGAAAACACTGTCGTTGGGCTTACACATGGACTTGGCCAGACAACATAGTACCTCACTATGAACCTGTGAAGCTATTACATGTCCTTTGTGCATGGATAATTGAGTAGCTCTTCCATTTCAGTTAGCTATCATGCTGTTTCAGTGTCCTGTGACTACAAGCCATATGTATCCTGTTATTGTGTATTCTACATGCCAATAGACAATACCCTTTGTTTGCATGATATAACAGTTATGCTGTATAAAATATCTGACATATCTACCTACAATACTGTACATTACACATATTTTAAACATTATCCCATAATGCCAAGCATACTTGCACAGCAGGACCACCCTAGGCATGTTATTCTCATTATATGCCCTTACACATGGCTACTGTGACAGTATATCAACATATACTATCCCCTGCTATGGCACGTACTTGTTGGACAAACCCTACCACTGACGGCGGGTGGTGTGGAATTGTTGTGTTTAAAGCCCTCATGTAGCATCCCTTGTGGTGTATGAGATGTTTACCTTGTGGCCCACAGCAGGACACACAATTTATACAAGCGTTACTATGCTCAACAAGACATCACTACATAATACCTTTTCCCACTTTATGCATAGTGTACACTTTAATTACTACAAAACAGGCTCTACATGCACTGACATACTGAGTGTGCTACATACCTTGTTTCCGACTCTTCGTAAAATATCTCTCTTACACCTTTACTGTTTAAACTGTTCTATGGTATGAGCTTATGGTCTGAATGTATAGCAAGGCATCCTTATATACGTGGATACCTCTAACATGTGGTATCCTGCTGCCAATTGGTGTTCCTGAGTAAATTATTACATGCACATCAGCTGTGCCACTACTCCATTCACCAATTACATGGCAACAGTGGGGTATAATTGAATTCTCCACTTGGGCATTGCCCTTTTTCCCTACCTTCGAGGAGACAGCCTGTATGTGTTTTGTTGTGAGGAATTGCAACTGCTGTTTGGAGAGACACGGATATTTTGAATTCATGTCCCCCATGGATTGTGTGTGACAGCGAGAGTATATGGTTCTACATGTGAGTGTACCTGTCATCTCAACCATCTGATAAGGGACTACTGCAAACAAAACCTGTAATATCGCCGTCTGTTCCATTATACAACAGCTACGATTTCACATGGCGCCATTACAAATGTGTCTCTCATAAGGTATGTTAACAGTTCTGCTGATGTAATTGAGTGAGTGGATGTTTGTGATGTTATTACAGTCTGTATTGCAATTGTTTCGGAAGTGGGGAAGATGTAGGTGGGTGTACATAGCATATACAGGTTTGTGGGGACTGCATTTCTACATATTACATATATGTGTGTGGGCTCCTTCCCTAATTGAAGACCTATCATTTAGTAGACTGAGAAACTATGGTTGTTACGGGCTTATACATTGAGCCATTGTTAATTGGTTTCTATATAGCATGCAGGTGAGGTTGATACTTCAATACGTCCGGAAATACATCGATATGTAAGGGAATGTTACTAAATGACAGCTGTCTCATGTATTAATGTCACAGATATTTGCACTCATTGCAGTTGTGTTGGTGACTGAACCTCTTTGGCATAGGTTGCCACCTTTTCAAATGGCCATAGTGGGATATTTGCAGGGCACACATCGGTGTTTCCAAGCTGACACATACCCATGGTCAGTACACAGGATAGAACATACTTTTATCCTGAATCCTTATTCTTGAAGCACTTTAGCTACTTATCATGTTTCATGTAACATTTACGTATTTTAGATACAGGCATAACTATTTCATGCAATTATTACATAACATATTGGACATAATTATGTCCTACAATCTCGGACATTTGCCCTTTTTAATATTTTCTGTCAGGACACAACTGCCCAGGGAGGGGCTGTCCCTCTTAAAGTGGGACAGGTGGTAACCGTATGCCTACAGCCAGCTATGTCCACACCTACCGTAATGATCTACCTCCGAGTTAGCACTAGCAGAAACATGATGCAAACACACACACACACACACACACACACACACACACACACACACACACACACACACACACACACACACACACACATTACAGTCCCACAGAAATGCACACAGCACCCTCAACACACACATACACAGACAACAGCAATCACAAACACAGTTGAACACAGTACCTACCTGGACCGCAGCACCGGCAGCGATAACTAAATGTCCCTTAACATCATGATAATATTACTCTCAGTTCTAGTGTGGTCTTTCGGTCTTTCAGCCTCGTGATTACTCGTGTTGGTATGTGACACATTCAATAGTTGGCAGTATCCTATTTATTTGTACCTTCATGGTTGTGTACATGTTGTTGACCTATCTATATATTTGCAGATATAGGTGAATACGTATATATCAACTTAAATCTCTCTATTACCCTTTATATATATATATATATATATATATATATATAGAGAGAGAGAGAGAGAGTGAGAGGGAGAACACACCTTTCGTTGTGTACATGGCAGTGTATACTGTTTCCTGGACTCCGCATGTTTGTGTTTTATCCTGTCACAATACACACCTGCCGTTGGTACATCTCAGGTAGCTCATTATTAGGTGATTGTGTACATGATTGCGTGTTCTACTCCTGGCAGTGGACGTTTTACCCTTCAGAGCAGGCACTATTAGTACAGGGGTGAATAATTCTAGTTTCACCTGTTCTGGACATCGTTGACCATGATCTGCACGATATTCAGAAAAGCTTAGCCCTGTTTCGCACATATCCATATTTTCATGTTTAAATGACACTTACCAGCACTTGCCAACGCATGATCCCGCTGACATGTGCAAAACCTGATCTGATGACCTGCATCCAACATCCATTATTCGTGCCTTCGGGATTACGTAACGTCCCTTGCAGGATGTGGGACCGGGAACATGCACGACAGTCAGTGCATTTACCACTTGGGCATCTGGGATTTGTACACAAGTTATGGTGTTTTGTATGTGGACTGTACTACAACTGTTACTCCATACTGCAATCAAATGTGTAACTCAGTTAGTTTACATAGGGATGAGACATATTAATGGTATGTCCAAGTGATGTTTAATGGATGTGCTCCAGCACTGGTAATGTATGTCACAGTGAGCCACACACTATAATGTGCTACACCTTCACACAACCATAGGTGGAGCATGCTGGGGTGACAGATACCTGTCATGGGTACTCACCATGCTTGGCTACTACATCCCTGATTACATTATACGGAGCCCCTCATTAACACACCAGGTAAGCCATGCAGAGTGTGTGGGGAACAGTGATTACACACATGGATCCCGCAATTGCCTCTGCTCCACTGAGAGACAGTTGGTTAATCGATGTGGTGGTGACAGCAGACACTGTTTGCCTTGGCTGATAAATGGCCTCTGACAATCGGGCATGTTCAGGTGTTGACATCCCTTGTTCCAATAGCTGTTGTGTGTGAAATGGTTGAGGGCTGCCTATGTAGGATTCACACAGTAGGCCACCTATACATTAAACTTTACAGGTGGTCATGTGTGTGTGTGCCATCCAGTTTACTGTGTGTGCAGGTGGAGAAGTGTGTCAGTCCATAGGGGCCTACACTGTCAGTGTATGTGCTATACGTTCCCTCTTTGCCAAGACATGGGCATATTGGGCATGCCTCCATCTGCCTACTGGGGCTGGCACAGGGTGTTTGTGGTCTGAATCCTTCTGTGCCTGTGATGGCCTTGGCAATTGCAGTGGGCTGTGAGGGCCTTCACCATTATGTCCCTGCTGCAGCTGTTTCTGCAGGATCATATTATGTAGCATGGCACATACTATGAAGATGTGGGCACACGTGCCTGGAGAGTACTGCAAGGCTCCACCAGATATGTCCAAGCAATGGAACTGTGATTTCAGCATCCCAAACACACGCTCTATGATGATTCTGGTTTGTGAGTGTGCCTCATTATGGTGTTCTTGCATGGGTGTGTGTGCATTTCTGATGGGAGTCATCATCCATGGCTCCAGTGCATAGCCAGCATCCCCCACAAGGTGGCCATGTGGGATGTCCCCCCCTGACAAATACCTGATACAGCTGTGCGGCATGCCAGATGTGGGAGTCATGGTAGCTTCCAGGGCTGCTGGCACATACATCCATAATAATGCCCTGGGCATTGCACATGACCTGGCAGTTGATGGAGTGGTATCCCTTGTGGTTTATGTAGTGCCTACCATGCTCACTGGGTGGTGACTTGATATGTATGTGCGTGCAGTCTATAGCACCCAGGACCTCCGGGTAGTGTGCCACCTGGTGGAAGAGACGCATATTGCTGGCCAACTCCTCCTGAGTTTGGGGGAAGTATATATGCTCATTGGCATGTGGTAACAAAGCATCCAGGAACTAGTGTAGTACCCTGGATGCTGATGCCTGTCAGATCCCCATTATATCTCCAGTTGGCCATTGAAAGGTACCTGTGGCTAGTATTCATAAGCTTACACATACCTTTGTGTCCACTGGGATGGGTTCCCCTCTGTTTTTTCTGGATCACAGGCGTGGCCGGCACAGCTCAGTTATTTGCTGTAAGATATCCCTGTCCACCCTGTAACGCTCTACTATCTCCAGATCATGTAGCCCCTGGTAGGTTACCCTTGGTCTGAACACTCTTCTCCTCCTCCAGAGCCTGTGGTGGTTGTCAGCATCATCCTCAACAACACCTTCAGTCTCTAACACATGGTGATGAATCACAGCTAGGGCAGCTCCCAACATGTACATTGTAAAAGTTCTCTGTCTGTTTACACCGATGGTGCAGTGTTTGGAAATACACAGGTGTGTGTGAGGAGCCTTCACACTTTATACTATTGTGCTATTGTGGTGCCTTTGGTGTTGAATTACATTTGGCTGCCGTGGATTACCTCTTGCCCTTCCCTTAACATTTCTTAATGTTTCCCCTCCCATTTTCTGGCATGCATCCAGCAGCCTGCTTTCATTTGTACTTTCCAAAACCTGGCTTATCTTATGACATGTGTTCTATGGCCAATCTACTGCAGGTTTGCTTTGCTCTGCTATGACAGTTCTCTTTTCTTTGCAATCCGACACCTCCCCTATCCTGTTCTGCAGGTTGCTGCGAGCAGACTTGTTAGCTGCCGTCGACTGGCCACTGTGAGTTAATAGGTATTAATTGCTCAGTTGTACTCCAATTACCCTACTGCAGCATTTCCTTATTTTCTTCCCCTATCCTTCCTGTTTGAGCTATGGTGCATGGCGCGTGCGTCTGCTTACTGGGTTTTGGGCACATTTTCATCTGTGTACACATGTGCTTTCAGGCACCATATGTGCTCTCAGCTAAATGATGCTATACCTACATCCCCACCCCTATCTTGCGGCTTTGCTTAGCAATGGGCAGGCCGGATTTGCATTGCTCCAATGTGCTTAAAACTACGGTGGCACACCCCACTGCTGATGTCATGTATACCTCCAAACCACTCCTTGGTGTTGTAGCACTGTGCCATATGGTACATCCTTAGTCCGGCGGGACGTTTGCGATTCACTATTACTTGCCTCATTTGCATTACATTGACTACAATTCATAGTTACCATGCCAAACACTGTCACAGACCCTTAGCAACCCTTGCAGCTTGGTTGTGGTGTACCATGCATACCATTGAGTATTATGGTGAAATCATGATTTGTATTACATTGCGATTTTATGACATTTGTGTATATTTTCCTTGTGTTCCCGTTTGCACACACATGCCCTGTGGTTGTACTTTGTGTTACTGTGGACATGACATTAAATGTTGTTTTTTAGGTGTTGTGCATCATTTCCTATGCCATTAGCTGTATATTTAGCCACTGGCATATGTTAACTTTGTAATACATGAGTCGGGTCCACTTTCATAGCTCCGATGTTCTGTTTGGCAAAATGTAAACCGTTTTTTTTTGGTTTACATTTCTGTGGGCTTACACTACACCTGCACCACTTCATGAATCACTATGTACCTTCATTTGCATGGTGCAGTACTGCACATGGGGTGATTTAGCATACCTGTGCTGAGGGCTGCACAGATATGGCGTACGCTGGTAGTGCACGTAGAATTGGATCGTACCTGAATCGCTCGGTAGCCATATTTGGCATTATACCGCCTATGCTACATCTGCACCTGGTGCAAGCTTCATGAATCCCGGGGTATGTCTATCAAGACATTCAGCAGCTTCAATTTTGTGAGTACAACAAAGTAAAAAAGATGTCACTTAATTTAAATTAATCTTATTTAAGAATTTGAATCTGTGTATAGCGATCTGTCTATCACCTCTTAAATCTTACTGTAAAGAAATTGTATACATGGAAATAAAATATAGCTATCTTTCTTTTCATGTATATATATATATATATATATATATAAATATAGGTAGCTATACACACACACACACACACACACACACACACACACACACACACACACACACACACACACACAACAGATGGAACAACTCTGTCTAATAACATGTTGCAGAGTTCCAGGTAGATGGATATTAAAATAAGTATGAAGTGATTTATGATATTTCTCAACAAGTGACTTTACATTGTGCTTGAATTTGTGTATGGGGGGGGGGTTCTCCAATGTGAATATTCATAAATTTTTTGTCATTAAACTTTGTCCCCACAAAAAACAAAACACCAAGCAGGGCTTGTAAAGTTAATTTCACTTGCACAATAGTAGATCATTTATTTCCATGTGGACATCTCCAGATATTTCCAAAAATTGTTTCATATAAAAAGCTAGGTGGAAAAGAGTTACTATTCCTGGATTGCATACGACATATAGATAGACTCATCCCATGAGATGTATATGTAGTTTGTACTGTACTTACATGCTGTAAGCACAGTTTGTAGTTAATCATACAGGGCTGTTTTAGTAGGGTAAAGCTTCTCAAAGATGAATTTATTTATTATTTGTGTAAGCATATAGGATGCATGTAAAGTATGCATTTATGTATGTGTGCATGTATATACGTGTGCATTTATTTAACAGTGAAATAAGTATTATTTTGCAATGGAAGAGTGTTTGTGCCTTAATAAGCAGTTTTATAACTATTTGTTCTGTGTCTAGAATTATCTGAAATTGATAAAAAATAATTAAGCAGTCTTGATAAGGTACTATGTGAGGACATATAGGTATGATAAAAGGTTGCCAACAAGAAAATGAAAAGCTAAAATATTATCCCTTCTGGCAGAAGAAATGCTCTGGGTTCCTGTCTCAGTAAGAAAATATTAAAAAAACTGTGTGTGTGTGTGTGTGTGTGTGTGTGTGTGTGTGTGTGTGTGTGTGTGTGTGTGTGTGTGTGTGAACCCATGGATCTTTATGTTCTTCACAGAGTTGCGATCATTTGATTATTAAGTATATTTTTAATCTTTTAATCAGATCACAAACAATTCATTGAGGTATACTTCAATGATACCTATCCAAGGGAAATCAATAGATAGACAGTGATATATTTTTTTTAAAAAAAGGCGCTTCTTCACTCTAAAACGGTTGCAAGCATCATACTGTTTTTTCCTCTTTCATACAGCAGATATAGCAGATATGGAGTTTGCACTACGGGTATTAAAAGCTTTACCCACCACCCAAAATAGCCTTTGAGCTGTACTAATGTTTCTTTTAAGAATTCTGTGTTCTTGTTTCTTTGAGCAGGAAAAGGGTATGTTCTGGTCGGAAATAAGTGCTTGCATCATTGTTTCATCAATTTTTTTTTCTGCATCATTCATTACTTAATTGCTGACTGCCTTTTACACCACTGATTCAGTACAAAACTTTCTATAAATTGCTGACAATACAAAGTTCAAATTCAGCCAAAGTGGTACTGTCTTTTTCTGAAGCTAACCTTTCTTTTTCTGTTTGAATCAGTAACTCCATCTGTAACTATTGCCAGGAGGTTGTTTTTGTGCAAAATGGTGTGAAACAGAAAACACTATATTTTTGTAATTTGTGTAAAACAATCTTTTACAGCTCATCCATTGACTGACTCCATTTGTAGTTAATACTAGCCACAAGTTATAAGTCCTACAGTAATGCCAACACTCTCATACATAACTCTTTTCCCAAGCAATGTTTTTATTCTATTGTTTCCTCAAAAAAAATTATTTTCAATTAAAATAACATTTATGTAATATTTTTAAATATTATTTTAAACAACTATATACAATATTTACAATAGCCCAACTTTCAATTACATACACTGTATGTTATTAAATATAGAATTAACAGATCAGTTATCAGAGATACAATATTGATTATTGGAGAGTGTCCAACAAAGATATAACTTTCTTCCAAGGATTATTTACCAATGGCCTGGGTTAGATTCGTAGTTCTTTGATTTTTATTTCCATCGATGCAGTTGTCTTTAGTAAAGTGGAGAATTCTTCCAAGGTTGAGGGTGTGTTTGAATTCCACCTTCTGGTTACACATTTCCTAGATATAGCAAGCATTGTCCATAACAAATACATATCTGTCATATTCAGGTAGGGACCTTCATTTACATTTTGTATAATCAATGATTAATTAAGGTAAAGGATTCATTAAATAAAGCTTGTAAAAATGATTGATTCCATTCCAATATGATTTAATTTTATTACATTCATAAACATATGAATCCAGTCTGCTTTATTTGACTTTTCACACCTCCAGCAAAAAACATTTGTAGTAGTACTGATCAAACCATTTGTAGTAGTACTGATCAAACCATTTGTAGTAGTGCTGATCAAACCATTTGTAGTAGTACTGATCAAACCATTTGTAGTAGTACTGATCTTTTTATTCTACCTGGTGTTAAAAATGCTCTATGCAAGTATTTCCAGTTAAATATTTTCCAGTACTGTGTGTTAGAGGTGTAATTAACTGATAGTAAGATGTTAGTTTTAATTTCTTCTGTTAACTGCAGTGACCATCCTTTTGTTAAGAACTGTCAGTATGATGGTTTGGGAATTGTTTTATATGTTATTAACTCTTTATATAGATTTGAAATGGGATTATTTTCACAACTATTATATATAAATTCATACAGAAAACTCATTAGATTTGGAATATCTTTAAATGAGGAATTATTAATTAATCTGCATAAATCTTGAGTGTACAATAGAATGCTTTGTAAGGTTAATCAGTCCTGTGTTGGAATATTGTAAGCAGTTTTTAACATATGTATATCTAAAACATTTAATTCATTTACACATTGAAACCAGCATAAGAATCCATTTTGTTCACAGGAGGTTATTGTTTCCCTATATATTTTGTGAGGAAAGTTCTTAGTGATGGTAAATGGGGTTAAAAGGTCAAACCAAAGTTTTAGATCTATTTTTGCATTAATACATTTCCTAAAGAAATTGATATAATGATTAATCAGTGTTGTTTTAAAATGTTTTGTTATATTATATTGTATACTTATGCATAGCATGTACCAGGGTTTATTTGATTTGTCTACTATTAAATTTTTTTAACAGACTAAATTCATTTGTTAATATAGCCGTTCTTAATTCCTTCCAGTTGGCAAAATAATTTAGGTTTATCCAGTCTATTGTAGTTTTAAGCACAGATGCTTTTATATATATTTCTATTTCTGGGAAGTTCAATCCTCCTTGTTTCCAGGTTCTAATGTAATGAGTTAGAGCTACTCTATTCTTTTTGGGACACCATAACAATTTTATTAAATATGAGCTTATTTCTTTAAGAATGCATCTTTCAGGAATTAACTGTATTGCTAAGGCTACATATAGTATTTTTGGCAATAAGACCATTTTTATTAATTGCAATCTGCCTTCAAAAGTTAATATAATTCTGTTCCACTTTTCTATATATATATTTATTGTTTCAATAATGTTTTAAGAATTTATTAATATTGTTTTGTTTATATTTTGGCATAACATTATTCCTAAATAATTTAGCGTAAGTTCTTGTTTTCCTATGATGGATTTATCTGTAACTTGTAGTTCTTTTTTCTTATTTAAAAATAGAAATTTTGATTTTGACCTATTAAAGTGTAGACCTGAAATCTTATAAAATGTCTCCATTACTTATTCTAGCTCTCCTAATGACTCTCTGGAGTTTGATAGGGTTAATAAAATATCATCAGCAAAAAGCATTATTTTAGATATGTACTGGTCATAGACTTCTATTTCTTTTATTCTTGGACTATTGCGTATTATTTCTGCAAGTATTTATATAGCCAAAGCAAATAAAATAGGAGAAAGGGGGCATCCTTGTTTAGTACCTTTCATTATATGGATATATTCTGAGGTGAAAGGACCTAATTTAATGTAGGCTAAGTTATTAATATATATGTTTTTTAGTAATAAGATGAAGGGAGGAGGAAATTCAAATAATGCTAAAGTTTTAAATAGATATTCCCAGTTGAGGGAATTGAAGTTTTTTATATATCTAATCCGATTACAAATGTTTCTCTATCTTCTTTATTCACACGATCTTTAACAGTAAGTATCCTTTTAATTTCATGTATGTGCCTGTTATATAAGAATCCAGTTTGATCATTATTAATTGTCTTTGAAAGTGGGATTTTCATTCTGTTAGCTAGGATTTACATTAATATTTTGTAATCATTATTCAGTAATGATATAGGTCTTTATGAGGTGCAAAGGTCTGAAGGTTACTGATCTTTTAGAATTGGTGTTATGAGAGAATATTTCCATGAGGGTGATATTTTTGCTTCTGACTGGACTTCTAGCAAAGTTTTATGAAAAAGGGAGATTACTGTAGAAGGGAAGAGTTTGTAAATTTCTGTAATTATACCATCTATCCCTGGAGCTTTGTTAGATTTACTTTATTTTATCTTGTCAACAATTTCTTTGTAGGATATAGGTTTTTGTAGGTCTAGTTTTAAGTTTTCTGAATTTTTTTTTATATTGATAAAGTTTGTATCTAAGTTTATTTGGTTGGTATCTAAATCTTCTTTTTTGAAGTGTTCCATATAATGGAACCGGAATGCTTCAAGGATGTCTCCTATATCTGATACTTATTTCCCCTTTCTTTTCATGATATATACTACTAATGTTATTTGCTTTAGATTGCATTTTAATTCTTGTAGATAAGTTATGTAGATATCCGGGGGAGGTGGCTAATGAGTCTATTTTTAATTTTTCCAAGGCTAGACACGTTTTGTGTGTTAGAATTTCATTATATTTTTTATTTACTTCCTCTATTTCTTTTTTGACTTCTGGACAATTCTGATTTTTTTTTTTAGATTTTGCTGTCAAGAGTTTGGTTTGCAAGTCTAATGATTCAGATTCCCACCTCTAACTTTGTTTATGTACCAGCTAAGGGTCTTACCAAATAAATATGCTTTTAATGAGTCCCAAACCATGATTCTACAGATTTCTGTTGTATTATTAATTTCAAGAAATATAGTTCTGACAATATCCAGCGTCTGAATTCTTTAATTTTCGTGATATATGATAGAATTCTAGTTGAGAGGATTAAAGGTTTAAATTCTGTTTGGAGCTTTATTATCAGAGAATCATGATCTGAGAAGGGGCATGGAACTATTGACAAGTTGAGGAATTTTGTTTGTAAATCTTGAACTACGAATAATTTGTCTATTCTGGTCTGTGTTCCAAATCTATGGTCTTTATGGGAAAATAATAAGGATTTATCATCTTTTACTTTAAAGGTATCTATTAAATTAAATGAATATATCTATCATTTTGAGGATTTTGAAATAGCTGCTATGAGAAAAGACTTTTGGTGGTTTCAGAAGCTTATAAGGTACAATTAAAATCTCCTCCCAGTATAAGATTTCCTTTATAATTGTTGGAAATAAAATCTAGGTGTTTTTTAACCGTTCCTTCTCCAGTTCCTGGGAACCAATATAGATTAGCTAAGGTCCATATTCTGTTATTAAATTTAATTATAACAAACGCTAGTAGACCTTCTTTATCTTCATATTTATAAATAACTTTTGGAGTGATTATGTTTTTCTTCCAGAGAATTGATACTCCTTTTGTCTTTGTTCTATAGGAGGATAGAACTAAGACTGTATACTCCTTAGGCTTCTAAATAAAACTATCGTTAGTCTTAAAATGCTTTTCTGGAGAAATACTACATGTGCCTTATTTAGATTTAAATATTTTAGTAAGTTTGATCTTTTATTTGCATTATTTAAGCCATTAGTATTTAATGATAAGAATGTTAAATCCATTTCAAGTTATTGTTGGAAGAAACATTTTGCTTCTTTTTTTTATTTTGATTATAGTAGTTATACCATATTCTCGGATAACATTAAATGTTATTTTTATGTGTGTAAACTTGGGAGTGTAATTTAATGTTCTTTCTTCTTTAAATACAAGTAGAGTAAAATTCTGGTCAGGCTTTAAAAAAGTACTTGCATAAAACATTAATTCTAAAGTATCAAATACAAGTAAATATGAATTTCCCATTAAACATGGAATGAAAGTCATTCCTAATCCAGTAGATAAAGATAGATATATTGGATTATCATTCATACCTTTAACGAACAATATCAACTGAGCTCCATATGTTAAATTATTATATGGAGAATTTTCTTAAAAGAGATATGAAATTCTATATTACTCTATTATTATTCTATAGTATTTTATATATCAGGATTGAGTGTTAGTAGTGTAAACAATTATTATGTTGACTTAGAAAATATCCAATATTTAGTTAACCTTAAGAGATGCCAAACATGTTAGATATATCATTTTGGAAAAATTAAATGCAACAGAGGAGCATACACTAAATAAGCCATCAACAAATAGATTATTACTAAAATAATTTGACTAAACAACTTTATAGGAGACGAGTGATTACCAATGAAATATGAATTTACTGTAGGTGTACTGTCTTCCTTTACTTTCCCACTCTTCAGCTCACCAACTTAAACTTACACTTATGAAAAGACATGGCTTATCAGTGGTATCCTGACTCTGAGTAGAAGTGCCCTACATTCTAGTGTGCAGTGCATTTACATATTTATAGATTTACAAAGCAGAGTCTAAGAATGAACTATGATCACCCTGATAATTCCCACCCTGCATAAAGCACCTCCTACTTCCAGAATGGGTACTCACATCAGGTCTAGAATGAATGTGAAGGTACCTATATGGTAATCAAGACTTACCTTAGGTAAGTATTAATCAAATAGTGTTTAGGGCATCTTAGAGAGTTCTTGGGGCAGTTAGAATACTCTTAAGCCTTTCCTCCCTTAACCAAAAACAGAGATTTCCCTTCCCTTTCTTTCCCTTGTTTTAAATCAGTACTAATAAAAGAAATTCAGCAAACATAGGTAAACAGAAATAGCACTCAATAGTCAGTCCTGTACATGACTTGCAATCCATTAAACAAGTCAGTGACTAACATCACTTTAGTAAACATTATAAAGACAAATTAGAAATAATTTCCTAGCTCTTTAAATTTTTTGATAAAGCAAAAAGTTGACAATAAACTATTTTAACTAAAAGTGTAAAGCATTTCAATATTTCCTTGCATGTATACCTTTCTACTTATATTCTAGTGTCAATAGCTGTCTTTGAAATCTGTACAATACTTCACTTCTTCAAATCATTCCTTTTGCAATTCAGGTTTTGTTTTGTCAAAATGGCAACAATATTTCAAGGGCACAATTAATATTTAGACTGATGTTTCAAATAAAAAACGTGTCAGTTGCTAGTTGAGTTAGTTTAGAATATATGGTTAGTGCAAATATAGCATTTTGCAAAAAATAATATATATTTTTTTGTGTGCTCTAGAGACTGGCATATGCAAGTGAAATATATAATGTAGTATATATAGAGAGCAGATAGCTTATGGATTCAGGTTATTAAAGTAAGCTATGCTTATTAATCAGGCAGTTTCATTTAAGTTCACAAGTAATTTGGGGACATTTCAGTTGAGTTTCCAGGAATGTGTAGTCTGATGTGAGTAATTTATAAAGTATTTACAAGTTGTTCTATTAAGTTATCTAATTTACCCTTCCTTAGATTGTAATTCAATTTAATAGCTGAACATTATTACTTTTTTGTTATTTGTTATCTGCGAGGCTAAATGTACTTTGCAGATTCACAAAATCCATAGAAACTGCTGCAGTTGTTTTCTGTTGCCATGACAACACAAATATAGCAGTTCCTAATCAATGAGTGTTAAAAAAAAGGAAAAAAAAATAGTTCACGAGGCTGATAGAATGTAAAGAGAGTTTCACTTCTCACAAGCAACAGTACATTGTCCCTCCTTTTATATATTATGTTATTATAGGAAATAATTCAACTGACAGTATGTATATAAACGAAACATTTCAGAGTTAATCGCTAACATGCCCCGTAACCCATTAAGCATAACAGTGTCCACCATTAATCTAATAACTATTGTAATAACATCTAATTGAGTCCACTTTTCCTCATAAACATGTGCTACAATTCATTAAACAAAGCAGTCTAACATCTGTCTAATAATCATTATAAAGACAAATAATAGTAATTTCCTAGCTCTTCAAACTTTCTGATATCGCAAAATGTTGACAGTAAGCTATTTTAACTGGAAGACTAAAACATTTCAATACTACCTTGTGAATATACATTTTTGCTTATACTGTAGTGTCAAGAACTGCCTTTGAAATCTATGCATTACTTCACTTCTTTCAAGTCATTCATTTTACAGTTCAGATTATATTTTGTCAAAATGTCAATAACATTTCAAGGGCACATTTAATATTTAAATCGATATTTAAATGAATAGCTATCAGTTGCCAAGTGAGTTTGTACATAGTGTGAGGTAACTGCAAAGATAATATGTTGCAAAAAGTAATATGTATCTTTTCATGTGCTCTAGAGACTGTCAATGTTGCACAAACTGAAGAAGTTGAGCCCCCCAAGGGGGAATAGAAGGACAGGAGGTAATTTAGAGGTGGACTCAGCACAATAAAAGGAATGGTAGGGTAAGGGGTTAGTACACAAATCTGCACATTGTATTGGTTATGTCCTTGTACACGGCACCTATTGATTTTTAATCTATGAATGGGTTACCCCACTCTTACTTCAACTCTGTAAAAATTCTTATTTTACAGTTTTTGTACAAGTTTCCCTGTGATATATAATGTACCTGTATATTGTTAATGTGTACACAGGATTTTATTTTATGTTGAATTTCTATATGTAATCATGTACATTTATATGTTTTATGTGAAGCTTTCCTCCTCAGGCCTCCACTGAAAAAGGACTTGCGATTTCCCCATTAATAAATGTAAAATATATAAAATAAAAACATTAAATGGATAAATAACAGCTCCAATGATCTGAGATACATAAGTGTTGATGGTATTTACAAAAGGCATAGGCGTCCTTATTTAACCCATGTTTATCAGAACAGTGAGAGTAGGATGTATCCCTAATATGCTTCTTCAGGGATTTTTTAAAGTCCTTTGTGGCTCTTTACTTGATCTTCTATGGTATTTTGTTGCAGTATTAGGGGGTTAATTTGGAAAATAACATTTTGGTCACTGCTAGAATATAAGGTGGGCTAACAAGAAGGTAAATGTCAACTTTCTTGAGGATGAATTTCTACATTGTAACAATTTTTTAAATGTAGGACAGTATTGCTCATTCATCAGTTTTTAGGTCAAGATATCCAGGACAAAAGAAACTCTTTCTTCTACTCTGAAACCACCTCTTTATCATAAGACAATTGTATTCCTGGATGTATTTATCTTGGTATTTCATTTGCTGGCCTTTTGAGGTTATCAGTGGTAATCATGGAATGCAAGGAAATTACTTGGAGGCAGTATGCTAATCTATGAAATAATACATTGACTTCAATGGGTTGTTAAGGCACTTTGAGTTGAGCTGAGTTGGTACCTTCTGAGACTGGATTTCAACATGTGATAGAAATAATAATAATTGGCCAAGAGTTAACAGTTAGTGCCTTTGCTGAGTCACAATTGCTAATGGCTACAGACCCAGGCCAGGATTTTGTAATGTGCTGTGCTGAAGCTAGATCTATGCTAGTGCCAAACAGAATTACACTACATTTCTTTAAAGTTAGTGTTAATTTATTGTTACGGATCCAGTCCCAGAGTGATTTAAAATCATTTTGTAGAGGTTCAGAAATGTTATTAGACAATGGCTATATTCTAGTGATGACTTTGTTATCCATATAAAGATTAATGTCTAAGTTAGGTAGTTCCCAAGGGAGAGTATTAATAAAAAAAGAGAAAAGTGGAGGGATAAGAAATGATGCATGAGGATTACTCATATTGGTGGGTGTAAGATTTTGGTTGTATGCATGGAGAATACAGTAAAGGCTCTGTTTTGTAGATAATTCTTAAACCAGGAGCACACTTCATCAGAAGAAAAGAGCACTTTAAGTGTGTCTAGCAAAATATTATGGTCCACACATTTGAATGTTTTTTTTTCTAATCTATGAACATTAATAAGCTATTCACTTTCAATATCAGAATAGATAGTATTACCAAGTGAGAAAAATGGATGAAGTGACACTATATTTTAATCTACACCCATGTTGTGTATCAGTGCTAATGTTACATTTTGTGAAAAAATAAAGATCTGTTTGAATATATGTTTTTAAGTAGTATGGCTATTAGATGGTCATCTTCAGCAGTTTCCAGGGGTGCAATCATGGGAAGAGGAATTATGCTGGCTAGCTTATGTTGTTTAGGGATAGATTTATTACCTAAGGTTAGATAAAATATATGGGTCAGGGGGGTACTTGTCTGTGTTCTTCACCTAGTTTAAGTAAAAGAACTGCACTGGGAACTTATTATGTTGAGCTGGTCCGTACCACCTTTTTTAAATGGTTCTAAGGTATAAGTATGGGTCCTCATACATATGATGACATATGTTGTGCAGACAGGTGCCATTAAGGTCATGCTATCCTCCCTGAGCATACTTTATGGTTATTCATGTCATTATGTTTTCGCCAAATAATATGATTAATTTTCTGCTAAATATTAACTCACTATCAGATTCATTTGGAAAAGCTGTATGGTGCACTGAGCCCTGAAAAGCCTGACTTAAAAAGTAATACTCATACCTTTAGTAAATCTGATACAACAAAAAGAGGGTAACAGATGCCCCCTCTTCTCTCTTGGACAGCCTATTTTCTACTTGTGAAATAATATGTGTATGGCATATGGGAAGACTTGCTAAGAAGCCAGTTAAATGCAGTGGTAGTAGGAAGTCAGTTAAATGTAGTGGTAGTAGGAAGTCAGTTAAATGCAGTGGTAGTACATGAATCAGTAAGTAAAGGCTAGTGGTTTACTAATCCTGGCACTATGAACATCCACTGATGCCACAAGAAGTGCTATTCTGCATCACATTCTTAGATGTACTACTAAGTGGCAAAGGCTTACAGCTAGTATACGTTCAGAGGAAATCTGGATGCTATTAACAAGGCATGGAGCTCTTATAACTAAATATACAATGGTATTGTCATGGTGTTCATTAAATATGGGATGACGAGATTTAGAAGATAAGCTCCACAGGACAGTTAAGACTGCTCTTGGAAAATACGTCTTTCTTGGGTTGGAGTAGATGTATCCCATTAAAGCTATACTGATCCTTATCAAATGTACTTTCTGGTCATTCATGTTATTATGTGAGTTTTGTATCTGCAGCATATGCACAGTACAGAAAAGCATCTACTCTGCATTTATTCTGGCTGACAATAAGCACAGACAGGCATGCGTGTAGCTGTGTTGTACTAAAAATTATCTGCATTGACATAACACTATCTGGGGTACATGTATTCTCTAATGGCTATGTAAGACTAGGCTTCTAAAAATACTCACAAATCAATAACAGAGTAAGTACCTGTGAACCTTATTCAGTTCTCATACTTTTGTCTCTGTAAGAATGACTATGTCCCCTTTCTAAGCATATACAGAAATTGCCAGAAAGACACAGCCAAGCTAGTCTTGACTGTGTAATACCTTTAACATCTTATAGTGGAGTCAGATGAACCCTTAAGGACATACCAGTGTTTCAGCTACATGGTGTCTGAATGCCCATGACTTTTACTTTTGTTAGGTGTCCCATGGACCTCCAGTAGAGGAGGTGAAAGGTATTATGCAGTGAAGGCTCTAACTTGATTGGTTCTTTTTGCTGACCTTTTTACTCTTTCCTTTCCCAGCAAATAGCTACTTTACAATTGCACATACTGGCATGTCTAGGATACAACTCCTAAAGAAACAGTCAGGGTGAACAAAAAATCTCACAAGTATTACTTATATATCCACCTACTAACATTTTGATGATTTGTCTGGCTGAGAAAATAATCAGCTGCCTGTTAATAAAGATGATTTTCTTTTCAAATGTGTTTAAATGTACAGTCAGGAATTACAGAGAATGCCAGCTGTCATGTTCAGTGTTGTATGAAAGACAGGAGCCATGCCTTTTGTTACTTATGCTTCTTATAGACTGACAACACCTCAAGTGGCCCATCAGATCTGAAATCTAAGTATAGAATGTATAATGTGCAGGCACATAGCAAAGAATGAAGAACTGTGTGAACTGTACAATGATGCCAGATAATAGTCTACATCACCCAGCAACCCTGCAGGTACCTAGACAGAAAAAACAAAATGCGTACAGGATGGTTCCCTAATAACTATGAATGATGCAGAACTGTATCAGGCATACTTTTAGCAGTGGGAATCATATGACCATCTAAAGTTGATCTGTCCAGGTCTCATTAATGTGAGCTCACCTGTCTGAATTTTAAGGTGTCTGGACATCTCAAGTTCTGCGCTAAAATAGTATTACAAAGATTGTAAAATCTTCCTAACATAGTACTTTTAGAAATAAAATTGCTGCACCTGAAATATGAAGGGAGTCTGAAACTTTGGACTGTGAGCTCTCATGTGTTGAGGAACCATTTTTCATCATAGTGTAGCAAGGGTGGGGCAAAGGGGAACAGCTTGTATTCCTGCATTATTTCTGTTCCAGCATTTCTGAATGCTGTACAGAAAACAACCTTTTTGTGCTTTTGCTGGTAGAGAGGGGGCATGCCTGGGAGGGAGCGTGCCATGAGCATTTTTTTTTTTTGCTCCTCACTATGGACAAGGGGGTGGGACAGCATCAGTTCAGGACTGGGTGAGCCAGCTGTTTTTATGTAGTGCCATTGCTAACCTAAAAATTAGAATAATTATTTAGTGACAGAAACCTGTGAAACCCCCAAACAGGGGCATGTTCGGCAATGTTATAGCTGTTTATAGTTCTCTAATAGGATTTTACTTTTCATGTCACACTGCAAACTTTCTCTTTGTGGACAAAGTGCTTTCATGACATATTTCTGTGCAATTAACGCTATAAACCCTTCAATCTTGCATTTGTTAGTGCAGTTCGAAGTTACTATAGTGCTTAATGATTCCCAAAGGCAAAATAATGCTTGTAAAACAAAGTTCTTTGCTAAATATTCATTGAAAGCCCATGTCAGTTTCGTGGCAGGCACTCAATCATTTAAAAATTAGAAAAGTGTTTACATAAACCCTAGTTAACACTCCTAGATATACAGAAATTATTTATTGAATATTACTGCTGAAAATTTGAAATTAATTCAAAAGAATCTCTTAAGTTTGCATTATTTTTAAAAAAGCTAGTCTCAAATACTAAGAGAAAATTATATAAACATAGCAATTAAGTATTTTGCCAAACAACATTGCATTTTAAAGCCTTTGGTCAATGTGCTTTGCATTTTAAAATATGCAAATCTGTTTATAAAACAATACATTTGTTAAACTGAGCAGATGTGCACTTGGATTATAAATAAGTAAATACAAGGAAATGACGGCCATGTTCTAAACTTGCGATTTAATTTCACAAGCACAAGCTTAAAAATAAGATTAGGACTGTTTCTATGCAAAAGTGAAGAAAACTGTTTTATTTTTGCTTTTCTTGGATATTTTTTCCAGTATGAATTAAACTGCATGGGTTTTAAGCAGAAATGTTGCTCCAGACAAAATACACAGGAAGCATCTTTTACGTGTGTAATATTTATTATTATTATTCTGTTCTGTTCCAAAGAATTGTTTATACTTCATTGAACCATAAGGCATTTGCAACTTATTGGCTACTGATCTGCCTCTGTACTAACATGTTCCCTTAGTGATACTTGGATGTAGGCTTTCTCTAATAAATTCTTTCAACATTGGGACCCATATTTAAATGCTCTGGTCAAACCCCAAAAAGTTTTCCTACCAGGGATGACTTGCTGAAATAAGGAGCAGTGCATGCCTCTGAGCACAAAATGTCCCAGATTTAAGTACTGATTTGGATATTCAAGAGTCATCAGAGATGAAATGGAATGACAAGGAGTTTGTTAGCTTCCCCTTCCTTTCCCCTGGAGCTGTATATGGGTGTGTTGTGGGGTGCACATCAGATTACTATATATCCAGTGGAGAATGAGTATCTGTTGAGAAGAATCTGCTTTTTTAGGGGCACAAGACTGCTTGAGAAGCTATATTATCTGTGTTTGTGAGTGGTATCTGCATTCTGCACTCAAGCCATTCCAAGCTCCTTGAGCATCCAGTAAAATACAAGCTGTGAACTCTATATGCATCCAAGATGAAGTCTTTGGATCACAATATCCATGAAAACTGCATTTTTTGTTAAAAGAAAAAATAGCCATGTGCTTTGTAGAAGTCTCAGTTACAAATTAACACATGTAGTACTATAGAAATAGTCTCATTGGCCATGTAACAGTTTCAAGGAGTGAACAGCATTAAAAATAAGATTCTTACCATTGCTTTTCCCTTGACTCGATTTTTTTCTCTGTAGAGTCAAACACATACTTATATTAAACACCATTCTTATCCCCCAACATTTTTCAAATATTTATATGAACCACAAACCTTTGAAATGCTTCTTTTACAGGATAAAGGAAACTGCAGGTGCATTATATTAATATAATAAAAAAAATTGCAGTGTTATCATAGATGGACAAAACCCCTTCTAGAGTAATGGCATTGCAAGAAACATTGCAGTGAGATGGCAAAAGGAAAAGAATATGTAGCACTCCATGTTCATTTAAAATGACAGTAATGGTCAGTTACTTCCTTCATTAAGTATAGTAATGTATAGTAAAAATTATCAACAAAGAAAAATAAAGGCAATACAAACATAAAGCGACGATTATAATGCATTAAAAAGAAGACAGCAATATTCATTTAAAGATAGAAAAAGTAATTCCAGTATGTTTCATTACAGTCTGTCCATACAATGTTCAGGATTATTAAAAAATCTCTCCAGTTAAATGCAGATAATACCAAAAATTTATGTCAGTATCAGCTTGAATGAAACCAAACTATATTGACTTCTGCTGGTTTGCTACATATAACAAAAAACAATTTATCCTAGGGCATTCCATATAGAACAAATTCAAGGTAACTAAGAAAAATGTAATGAGTCCGGGGAAGGAAAGTAATTGGTTATGTTTATATCAGGATTTTTAAAATGAATATTATTTTAAGAATTGGTAGAGTCCTGAGACAGGTTAGTACATGACCACTTCATTAATCAGGCAGGCAAAAATAATAGCTGTGATCATGACAAATCTATTCTTCACTATGAATAACATAAACACATCCATATATTGTCTCTGGAGAACTTCATATAAATAATAAATCTGAAGTTATTGAAAAGGTTACATGCCTTACTTATAGATTAGTGCTTTTTTTTGTTAAAGATACTTAATAAAGTATCTTTCACTGTGAAAAAAAGATCAGTGGGGAAGTGAAAACATATTTAGGAAATTAAGGAATATGGTAGTCCAACTGCATATTTTTTTTTAGATATGATATACATATACATGAATAAATGAACATTAATTGGATAACTGGAATTTGTATAAATATACATATTATTTTAAATCCTACCATTTTATTAATGCATGAGGCAGATATGGGGAATGGTGCTTGGATAATATGAAGTACAGTAAAATGGCAGTCAGAGACATTTTAAAATACTGTGCTCACAAGTCAATGCAAATATGTAAGAGACTAGACATCAGGAACACCTGATTTCATGTACAGAGCCTAGCAATCTGTCCGAATTTCCTAATATGGTATACTGTAGGACTCTGTCACCTACGTTTATAGCTCCGGAGGGTCAGTCAATGAGTCGATCATTAATATAATGAACATTATAAAATGTGTAATTATAAAATGAGTACGAAATGGCCAGTCAGACAGCTAGCTGCATGTGAATCAAATCTCTCCTGCCACACAGGAATTACTGCATAGTGCCTAGTCTGCACATACCCCAACAAATTCCGTACTCCACCACAGAGCTGAAATCCAGCAAAACAGCCACTATCCTGAAAAGTCATTCAGCTGTAAAAACTACAAAACACATAAATATTAAAAAGAAAATTATTATGTATCAAGAAATGTACACACTGAGCTGAAAAATGTTAATATTACTGCATATGAAAATAACATTAACAAAGAAATAAAACAAAACAGAAATCTAAACTATTGTCACTTAAATGAGTGTTGCCAGCCCTACACCATAATGGATCTCTGTCAGCAAAATCCCAATTATATGAAATACCAAAATAAAAATACAGAGCTGCCCTAGCTACTCTACTGTTCACAAAACATCTTGGCATGTTCAAAACTAACTTACTGCTGCCACACTATCACTGTAATTATTTCAGACTAAATTAGTAGAATACCAGGAAACTTCCACTTCATCAGGACTAAATCCGCAACTATACCTGATAATAACTACTTCTTGGTAATTTGCCTAAAACATTACCACCTAAATGGACAATAATAATTTTAGGAGTTCATAACACAGCCTGTATCTCATCTAACTTATGTAACAAGATAATACCTGAGTCCAAGGCATCCATCTGAAACTATGCAGAGTATTTCTCATTTTGAAGAGTTAAACACCAAAAAGATTCCATTTGGCTTCAACACTGTATGCTTGGATGCCAAGTACACAAAGCAGTCCCAAAATGAAGATCTTGTTGTGACCTGTAAAACATACTCAAAGCCATAACCAAAATTAAACAGACTACCGCCTGCCTATCTATTAAATATAAAAGAAAAAGACATTTGAATACCATCTCCCTACCCTTTTTATTACTTTAGTGGACTTACCTTTCAAATCAAGTCCTACCAATATGAAAAGGATGAGCTGAAAACCTTTCACCTGCAGTCCCTTGACTTACAAAGGTCCTTATCAACATGCTGTCACTGCCTGGGTGTAACTGGCATCCTTAATGGGAGTCTCCTATCAGCATCTAAACCCTTCAGTCTTTCCCACCCTATCAGCATATACAAATTCCAACAATTTTTGATAACATCATTCAACGAAACAAACCTTGATGCAGCACTAATATCAGCCAGGTGCACCCTGACTGTCCTCCCTGCTTCTCCCAAACCCCATCTGTAAAGCACAAACCTAGATAAAGGGCTAATTGACCAAACCATTCCTATCTAGCCAGCAGTTGAAAAAAATGACACAAAGGCATCGATAGCCAAGCTATATGTTCTTCTTCTTGCCCTAGGCAACATCTGTTGAACTAGCCATTTTGTTACTGACTGCCAAGATTCTGAGTCTCCTCAGCCAAGGAAACTGGATATACCACCTTTGGGACTAATGCCCGAAATCTGTATAACTAAAAGTGAGAAAAACTCTCAGCTACCAAATTTTCTGCCAACACATGCTTGGCAGAAAGCATAAAGCTAATCTTCCAGTTTTGTAAAGCAAACTCCCTTAACACTGATCTAACTCTGACCTAGCATTCTTCTTAACCAAAACCTGTGTTGTCAGAATGAAAACTAACCTTTCTACTTTTTTTACACATCTAGACAAACTACTAAACTGCAAAATTTGGCATCAATTCTAAACATGGAACAACTTTTCTCAATTAATCTAGCCACTCTGCAGGCCTTTCCACAGTGAATCATCTCCCTTTAAAATAAGCTGCTATCTCCCAAAATACTATATGCATCTGCATAAAGGGGCAAGTCATCCATTGAAACCCACTCATCTTGTAAAAAGAAAATATATTATATCTAGACAGAATGTCCAAAGAAATAGACAGATCTTGTTTAGCCAGTTTCAGATCCCTCATGCTATGGTGTTTGCACCTAATCTCCCTCAGCATCTTAGTCACATGAATCTCTTAAAAGTTCTTCTTGACCCCATTACCTTGCAAATAATCATGAAGCTTTACCAAATTAATTGCTGACAAGTTAAGCAAGCCCTGTTCTGCATCAGTCTCTAAACTTAAAAAGTTCAGCATCTTTCTAATGCCCTCCAACTTGTCGTATGCTAACAGCACCCAATAAAGCAGCATGTACATTCCACTGTAGCCACAAATTCCTATCCCACAAAAACAAAATTGTTCAAATAATGGATCACCCTTTGAAGTGACTTGCTGCTACTTTTTATGCAACGGAGAGCTGTGCTAAATTTCTCAAAAGTGGCACACAACAATGCCCAACTCATTTTCATTGTTTTGTTAAAATAATATTTATCCTGGAGATGCATCCATATCCAAGACCAAGCCAGCTCTCAAATGGGAAGAAAGTGAAATGCAGATTTTAATATTCAGATTTCCAAACCACAGGTCCTTGAAGCAGAATGACCTTGACTGCTTCATCCGTAGAAGCATAGTGGACCTGTGCATCATCCCTGTGCCTATGGTCACTTGCCAATTAGTCAAAGTTTGAAGAACCTAAAACAACAATTAGATTAGTACAACAAATACTTCCTATTTTTTTCTGATTCAGAAGAACAAGGAGAATATTTTGTGTTATTAGTCAAAATTCACCTGATCTCTTCTTATGGACCAATCCTTTACAGAAAATTCAGAAAACAGTGAAAGAAGGGATGTCAGACAGGTTTAAGGATGCCTGTGTCTGGATCTCCTTATCAGTCAACCTCTGCACTAATTCCTATCACCCCATGACAGACCTCAAGTTTGATCACAATTTTCTGCATTATCAGGATTGCCACTGCATTATCAGGATTGCCCTATAGGAATGCCTTTCACATTCCTACCTTAATGAGAGAGTGGGATATGAAGTTTTCTGGCCACTCCTCAAAAGGACAAGCTCCTCCCATTGCCCTGTGAAAATTTCCCGTACCTCTTCATTCTGTCTCACCAAACTTAGACTGACTACTGTTTTCTGTCTGCATGGATAACTCACCTCCAGATAACCCTTCTATATGCCAGCAAGTTGGTGCCCCATGTGTTCCTCCACAAATGTGGGCAAATTTACATGAAGGCCTTACACACCTTCTTATATTATAGCCCAGCACACCTTACCCCAATCACAACTCTTCCTTACCTGGGCTATGACCTGGATTCTAACGCTGTCCAACATTGTGCCGAGCCAGGTGTCAGTATGAATGCTCTCCCAAAGGAGTGATTTGAACACCCCTTTTAGTTTGCAGAAAGAATGCTCCTACCACACCCTGGTGTTGGTAGGTGTTGCCATCTCTGAACTACTACTTCTCCCTAATTGTCAGGAAATATGCCAATAAGGGGATACTTTGAGAAATATCTTTTTCTAACATGAACGTCATTATGTACACAGCCCACAAAACCTAATTACCCCAATGTTAAGGACACCAAGGCATCTCTAAGATCCTTTTCCCTTGGGTCTTCTGCTTATGGAATCATTTGAGCTACCTATGTGTCTAGGAGATCAAATAAATCCACAAATGCCACCCACCAAATTGCTTCCTTCAAAAAATTATTTTTTCAGATTGGGGAATATGAGGCATTACTAAAGCACCCTTTCACCACTAAAAAAAGCTTATATGCTTTTTAAGCAGTCAAATAGCCCCTCCTACCCCAATGACAGTAGCTTCCTTGGACCGAACAATCCCCCAGCTTGAGAATCATGGAAGCCATAAGGGAAGTCGGACCCATCTCTTCCTCCCCTCTTGCTGCCTCTAACAAGCTACCTCCATTCTGCCTCTGTTACCCTTACATGAGTAGCTTACAAGTCTCAGAACTGCCTTATTCACTTAAATTCCACAACAAACCTGAGTTCTCCATTATATACAAAAACTGCAGAATCACCTGAACGAAGAAGAGTTAACTGCTACGCTGGTCCAGGTTCCATCCTTTGACTCTTCTTCCTACCTGTTTTTCCTCTTCCATGACATGTTGCACTTCCAATAACTTCCATTTCTTTCTCACCTTAGCTGCAGGCTGTGCAGATGATTCAGCTATTGGATGGGGTTGTCTAACGTTCTCCTTAATTGAAACAGCTTGAATCATAATCTTAGCCCAGTGCTTCTTGGATGCTTGAATTTTGGTGATACTGAAGGGCAAACACACAAAAAAAAAACATTAGTACCTTGTTTTCCAACCAAGCTCTCCACCCCCAATGTTGCCCTACTCCCCTTCATGCACAATCTGCCAGATTATCCCACCTGTAACCCATTTATTGCCAACTTTTCAGTGGAGGTCTGAACAGAAAAGCTCCATCACAATACATTTATATTAACAACTGAATTTTAGACAGTTCTCGGAAAAACAAGTTACATTTCTCAAAAAAAAAAAAAAACAAAATTACAAGACAGCTATATACAGTAAAGTATCTACATCTAAAAAGGAAATGTCTGTACAGTTCTTGTAGTTCTAAAATAGGTTCATGGGTTCATAGGTGTTTACTAGGCTAACAACCACAACGGTCTTTTTAAGCCTAGCCATGCATCCCAAATCTCTGACAAGTACTGATACCCTTGATAAGTGTAAGCATGGGCCTGGGAGATGAACCATTTACAGGTTACCTGTTTGCATTAGAGACATAGGTGCCAAACCAGGGATGAATTTCCCATCCAATTATCCAAGTTGCACTTGAATTGGGTTAGGGAGGAACTCTGCTTCACATGGATGGGGAGCCTGTTGCATACACAGGGTAGTCTCTGGGATACATACCTATCTCTCCAGCATGTCCTATTTGTATCACAGCTAAGGTTTAAGCCTTTAGAATGGGCAATTCTGGTACTGTTTGTTTTGTGGATATGCAGGTGGTCTATCAGAGTGGGGTCTGACAATGCCCTGTATGCCAGGCATAGATCTCCCCTCAAAAGCCTGTAGGAGACAGAATACATGGATAGGGCATTGAGGCACTCTGCATAGGATATATCAATCATGCCCTGTATTCTTTTATTGAGGAGCCTCTGTGGACATTCCAGTTGTTGGATATGCCCGTTTAGGTACATACCAAAGGGGGCATTGTACTCAGTGATAGGTCTGATGAATGATAAATTACAGTGGAACAATGACTTCCTTGGACTTAGATCCCATACTTGGTTTATAACTTGTGCAACATATAATGATTTCCTCATCACTGTAGACACATGATGATCAAAGGCTAGATTACTATCTATGTGTGTCCATAAGTCACTGACTACTGGGTCAACTCTAAGGGGTGTGTTGTCAATATGATAGTTACCAGGGATGGATGACTTTCCAAAGGATACTATTATGCATTTCATGGCATTTAATTTTAGTCCATGACTCTGAAACAAGTTGTTTGTCTGTGTCAGCTGTCAGCCTGTCCTGGAGAATGTTTGTGTCAGTGTGAGATTCAATGACAGCTCCTAATTTACAATCATCTGCAAATTTAGTCAGCCAGAGACTACTGACATTAGCCTTGACTTCTGAGAAGTAAATGCCAAAAAGGAGCAGTCCAAGGACTGATCCCTGAGGGACTCCACTTGTGACTGGCCTCTTTGTAGAGGTGGTGGACTCTTCAATTCTAACTTCCGGGGTCCTGTCTGTGAGCCAGTTGGCTATCCACTGGGTGACATATGGGTTTGAACCTAACCTCCTGAGTTTGTCAGCAATGTCCTAGTCTTGTAGGAACTAAACTGATTTATACTGGAGAAGGGAACACATTATTTTAAAGAAGTTTAGTGCTCTTACATTTCAGTAAAAAAGGATTGCAAGGAGCTCAAGATATGTCATGAAGTATGTTATAAAATTATCCACGAAAGAAGATTTTATTATTGTATAGGTCTGTACAGAATTCAAGAGACATAATGAAGTCAGTTATAAACTTATATAGGAAGCTACATACTGAAGAACATACCAAAAAAAAAAAAACATTAGTACCTTCTTTTCTACCCAAGCTCCCCAACCCCAATTTTACACTAACCCTTCATGTATGATCCAGTAGGTAACCCCTTCCTGTAAACCACCACTCACTGCCAGCTTAATCAACCTTATCTACCCCACTTTGACCTCTGTTTCTCACCCCCCACAGGAGTCTTTCCTTACCCTCCCCCCAGTCTTGATGTACCATCTCTAGAATGTGCAACACTATTGCCCATAATGTGGATGAAAGGTACAAGTGCAAAACACTTATTTAACCCAACATTTTCCTTAAGGGACCTACAGAGTGATCAGAGGGATTAAAACAAATTACTTGCATAGAAAATGACCCATGAAGACATTTTTATGGCAGAAAAATCCACCCAGGAACTCAAGTAACAACCTCAATGCTCAAAATGCATGACCAACACTTTTAATATAGAACTATGAGAAACATGACCTCTCTGCTTCAGCCATATAAATATTCCTCTTGTTGAAATGGATCCTAAGCCCATTCTGTAGATCAGAGTGCATGTATGTATCTTTAAGAAGCATTTCCAGATGTAAGCACATGCATATAAATAGTGAACACGTGCAGGCAGCAGTGCCATTTTGAGAGAACAGCCAGAGTGTTAAAATGTATGAGTGTGGTAGTCAGTCTGTTTATAAGTTTATTTAAGTTTAAGTTACAAAGCCTCATTCCTAATGTGTTGTGTGTAATAAAGCTGCTTGAACTAACCCCCAAATATTTGTCTGTTTTATCCTGACCAGACGAGGGACATGGTGTCAGAACCGGGGTTAAAAGAACAGCTTCTTCAAGCCATGAGGTGCAGAGTTGAAGGTGAAGGCAGGTTAAGCTGGTTAAGTGAAATGGAGCTCAGACAAGCAAAAAAGGGCCAGAACCGAACTAAAGGTAAAGAAACTGCACAAATGATTTATTTGGCAAAGGAAATGAAATGGCACATTTATAAGGCAGAAAATGCATTATTAATCAAACTAGTAGCACAAAACATATTATTAATCAAACAAAATGCACAAACCACATTATTAATTAAACGAAATGTTTGAAACCATGATATCTGATAAAACTAGCAGAGATATTCATTTGGGGCTCAGAATTACCTTTGGTTTGCATAACGAGCATGTTTAAAGTAAAACGGGTACAAGAAAAGTAAATGAGCATGATAAGAGATTAAAAAGGGCATAGCAAGTACAATAAAAGGGCAAATTAAGCTTAAAAAGTAAGGCAACTGCATGTTTTTAGTAAAAAAATGTGTTTTGGGTACAAACTACTATTTTGCATTGACCAAAGCCTTTCAAAGCATAACTAGAGTTGTTTGAAGTATCTCAAGAGTGTACAACGTGTTTGCAGAGTATGTGCTTTAGTATGGTGCAATTATTTCAAAGAGTTTGCTGTGTGCAAAGTACAGTTATATTGCAAACTGCAGTCAAAGTACAGCCATTTCAAAAAGTTTCTTGCACTGTGTACATTTATTCGCTGAGTGCTGCCATTTCAAAGTGTTTCTTACACTGTGAAGAGTTATTTCGCAAAATACAGCCATTTTGAAAGGTTCTTGTGCTGTGTACAGTTTGTTGCAAAGTACAGTCATTTTGAAGTATTTCTTACACTGATAAGGAGTGGTTTCACAAAGTATAGTGATTTTAAAGTGTACTTGTGCTATGGAGACTTATTTGGCAATGTGCAGTTATTTCATAGAGTTTGTTGTGCTATTGGGCATAATTACAAGTACTGCCATAAAGTTCTGGCATATATTTATGTGTGTGTGTTTGCACATAATTTCATGCATCTTCACTATTGTGTGTTGATATGGTAGAGGCATTTCACAGAGCAGATCCACTTGTGTTTGATCATAATATAGCAGACAATTGGAGAGTATTTGAGCAAGAATATGATATTTTCATACAAGCAGCTTTTTCTGACAAAGATGCATTTATAAGGCCATTCATTTGCTTAACTTAGCCAGGTCAGAAGCCATTGAAAGAGAATGTTCATTTGTGTATTAACCAGCAGGATATGCAGGAGAGGAGGGAAACCATCATATTGTGGTACCAGCTGAATCGAGGGATGACTTAAAATGTAAATTCAGAGAAATGTGCAACCCCCAGCCAAATGTTACATTAGAGAGGCACTTATTTTGTGAAAAGAGACCAAAAGCCAGATTAAACTTTTGCAGCTTATATCACTGACTTGAGAAATAAGGCTAAAATGCAGATTTGGTGACTTGAAAGATGAGTGTAAGTGATACAAGCATGTTTTTAATAGCTTCTACAGCAAGCATAGACATCATGCAACCTGTGGCAAGCAGAAACAAGCCAAAGCACATGGCAGCAACAACCCCTGTCGGTTTGGCAGGGAAAACCTGTAGCTTTTTAGCAAGTTCCAATACCAGCTCAGTAAAAAGGGCATGCTCGGTACAGTGTAAGAGAGAGTCAACAAAACCCAATCAAGTTTTATAGTTAACTGTCGTAATTGTGGTGCCAATCATGATTCTAAAAGAGAGAAGTGCTTAGCATTTGGTCAGCAATGCTACAAATGTAAAAAATGGAACCATTTTCAAAAGCTTTGTAAATCAGGCAAGCCTTGTTCACTTATTAAGAAAGGCAACTCTAAAAAGCAAGTTGATCGTGAAGATGAAACTTTACTTTCTATATAGATGGTGTATCAGTGGTTGGTTTAAAGGTTAATGCAGTGAGTTTGTTGGCAAAGAATGAAATATTTTGTACTGCCCTGATATCAATGGTAAGCTCATGGAGTAGACACTGGTTCAAAGTGTAATGTAATGTCAGCAGAAACATTTGCTAAAGTGAGGGCTGGTGAGCAGCTTATTTGAGCAATGGTGTGAAACTTGTTGCTTATGGAGGTGAACAGAGTCAAACCGAAGGCTCAGCAGTGCTTTCATTCTATTTGGCTGGGAACAGTTACAGCTTGCAATTTTATGCAGTATGAAGACCTGTACAGTCATTATTAGGTTTCAGAGACAGTTTAGAATGAAACTGATTTATTTTACCAAATAAGTACATCATGCAAGCCCATGTCCCAGTTCCAGATTTACTGATGCTATTTCCTCAGAGTATGTTGATGTTTTTGACAACAACCTAGGCAAACTTGCAGTTGTGTACTCCATGAAAGTAGACCCAGAGGTCAGTCCACTGGTCAGACCACAAAGAAGAGTTCCAATAGCTATGCAGGACAAAGTCAAGGTCCAGTCAGACAAAATGGTGCAGCAAGGAGTGATTTGTCCAGTCACTGAACCAACTGAGTGTCTTCCATGGTACCTGCTCATAAGAAAAATTCAGATGAAATCAGAATAGGCATTGACCCAAAAGACTTGAGCAAGGCATTAAAGAGACTTCATCATCCTATGCATAAAGTCAAGGAGATTGCTGCCCTCATGCCAAATGCCACTGTTCTTTTCTGTCTTGGATGCAAAAAGTTCATTTTGGCAAGTGATGTTTGATCACAAATCTTCACTAGTGACTACATTCAGTACCCCATTTGATAGATACAGATTCCTCAGGACAGCTTTTGGAATAAATTCTGCCAGTGAATACTTTCAGCATGCAATGAAGCATTCAGGCTACCTGTGTGCAATAATAGTTGATGATTTACTGGTTGGAGGTAATGGTGAAGTAGAACAAGACAGAAACCTCAGGAACATTCTGGACAGAGCAGATGATGTGAATTTAAAGCTCAATCCTCTGAAGTGCAAATTCATACTACCAGAAGTTATGTATGTAGGTCATTTATCTACCAGTACAGGCTTACAACCAGAACCTTATAAACAAACAGCCATTCTTGAGATGCCAGCTCCAGACAATGTCCAAGCCATACAGCGTTTTCTTGGTATGGTCAACTATTTGGGCAAATTATCCCTAACTTTAGTGAGTTATCAGTGCCTTTAAGAGAGCTGACACACAAAAATGTTGCATGGTCATGGTTAGAACAACACCAAAGAACATTTGATAACCTCAAACGGCAGATTGCTAACTCTCCTACATTCTGCATTAAGATACTATGATGTTCAGAAACCAGTAGTTTTTTCCTGTGATGCTTCAAAGTTTGGTCTTGGTGCAGTCATTCATCAAGAGGGCAGACCTGTTGCATATGCATCTAGAACTCTTACCCAAGCTGAGATGCAATATGCTCAAATTGAGAAGAAACTTTTGGCAATTGTGTTGGCATGTTCGAAGTTCCATGATTATATTTATGGCCGAGCTATCCAGATAGAAACTGACCATCAACCTCTAGTCACTATTTTAAAGAAGCCTATGCATTCCACTCTAGCAAGACTACAAAGAATGATGCCTAAATTGCAAAAGTATAATTTCAAAATGGTCTATACAAAGGATAAACTTTTTTTATCTGGTTGATACCTTATGTATATCACACAGAAATACCACGGAAGAGCTTGATGTAGAGCATTTTAACTTTGATGTCATGGAAGTGTGTAATTTTTCTACCACATGATTTGATGAGCTGAGAGATCATACAAAGACATATCCAATTTTGCAAAAGCTCAACCACTTCATCAATGTAGGATGGCCATCAAAGCAATTCTGTGCCCGCCAGAAGTACAACCTTATTTTCCATACAGAGATGAGATGCTGATGGAAGATGGTGTCATTTTCAAAGGTCCACAAGTTATTGTTCCTACTTCCTTACAGCGTGAATACATTCAGATTTTACGTTGTGGCCACCCAGGTTCCAAATCTACCAAAAGAAGGATGAAAGAACTAGTATTTTGGCCTTTTTAGCAAAAGACATTGATAAAGTGCTTTCTTCTTGTTCTGTGTGCAACAGTACTAAGCCACATTTGCAAGAACAGCCACTTCGGCTAAACCAAATTTCTGAACTACCATGGTAAATAGTAGCAACTGACATATTTAAGTGGAACAATCAGCTTTACTTAGTGTTTGTAGACACTTATTCAAACTAGTTTGAGATTGATTTGCTACCTAACCTAACATCCAGTGCTGTTATTGCTAAGATGAAATGTCATTTCTCAGTCCTTGGTAGTCCATACAAAGTTATTTCTGACAACGGTTCTCAGTTTTCCAGTCAATTGTTTCAGGGATTTGCTAAAGAGTGAGACTTTATTCATGTTACTAGCAGTCCTGAATATCCTCAATCAAACGGCCTTGCTGAACCTGCAGTACAGAGTGTGAAGCAATTACTAGAGAGGTCAAAGCATGACAATACCGATATCTTCTTAAATTTACTTAATCTCAAAATATACCCCATGACAACCTACTTGGCTCGCCTGTTCAGAGACTTTTATCTTGGCAAACCAGATCAATCTTGCCTATAAGTTCTAGTTTGTTGGTGCCTAATACTAAAAACAACAGAGCAATCAAAGCCTAACTTATTAAGAAGCATTCTTCTTAGATGTCCAGCTATGATAAAATGAGCAGATTTCTTTGTCTGTTAAAAGGAGAGAAGGTGAGGATACAAATGGCAAATGGCTTTGATCGAATTGGTCAAGTGAGAGGTATATGTACCGAGTGGAGATCTTACTTAATGGAATCTGAGGGTATAGAATACAGGAGAAACTGCAGGAATCTTCTTCCTGTATCAGAAATGATATTGCAGCATCATACCTGTGATACAGACTCCAGATCTTAGAGCAGCTCTGACAATGTTCATACCGAAGAACATGTCTCAGTATCCATTCCCGTTCCTGATGATGTTCCAATTGTCCCCAAAGATGAGCACTCCTTAAAGACAGTCCCTGTTGCTAGATCCAATTCTGACTTTTATGTTACATGATCAGGTCATATTTATAGACCTAGTTAAAATACACAGCAACCTGAACATGATTCTTTTATATCTGTCTAATTTCGTATGACTGCATGTCAAATAATTAGTTCTGCATAACTGCATGTCAAAATATCATTTCTGTAAATTGCATGTCATTGAATACTGTCATTTCATATATGTATAATTTCTCAGAGGGAGAATGTAGATCAGAGCATGTATATGTACCTTTAAGAAGCATTTCCAGATGTAGGCACGTGCATATAAATAGTGAGCACATGCAGGCAGCAGTGCCATTTTGAGAGAAGAGACAGAGTGCTAACATGTATGAGTGCGGTAGTCAGTCTGTTTATAAGTTTATTTAAGTTTAAGTTACAAAGCCTCATTCCTGATGTGTTTGTATGTAATAAGGTTGCTTGAACTGAACCCACGAATGTTCGTCTGTTTTATCCTGACCAGATGAGTGACACATTCCTCAGAAAGTATGCAAGGAATATTGACCCCTACCCATCTGTAGCTATCTTTGGGTTGTCCTGCTCCTGTTCAGACAGTCATTCTACTACTAATTCCCTTCTGGGTTGCCTCCCACTTTCCTCTTATTTGCTTTAATTGCACTAGTACAAGTCTGTATGGTATGTCAGCAACACCATGTGCCACTCTAAGCCCTCCTCCCACTCTGCATAAGGCTTGACTGCCACTCATGACAACTGTAGCTTGGACCCCTTCTGGGGCACTAAGTACCCAGAGTCTAGCAGCATGAGCACCAGCTATCAAACTAACCTTGATGCACCTTCAGCTTTCTTATCATCTAGCCATGTCAGATTGCATAGGACTACCTAAAGCAATAAATACTTATGCAAAATGCATGCCCATCAACTGACCAGAACTTTATAAAATGTGCATATTTTCCCTTATATTTTGTTCAGCTGCCTGAAACTTTATGGTTATCTGGCAAGTCGTCAAAGACTGGAGATACTAAATAATGACAGGTGCTGAGTTTCTGACTTCATATCCATCAGAAAACTCATGTTAATGCAATACCTGTAATTCTATTAGCCTTCTCAGTTTTTAAGAGAAATATTAAAAATGTATTCCTGATTTAACCTTTTACACATTTAAATCACCCTCAGACAAAGACCCATATGTTATTTTAGCTGCAGACACTTTCTAATCTTTCACCCTGATAGCTTGAACTTGAGTGCTGCATGATGATTAGTCAAATCCTGACCTGCTCATATAACACCAAGTGACCCAGCCATGAATGCTGTGAGTGCACAGACTGGGAGTTAGGCAGTCCCATAAGAATGGCTCACCCATGCCTGGCCTACCACACTTCCTCTCAAGTACAAACAATGGCAAACTACTACCATTTGGTATCAAAAGCTAACCCTGCTAGAATAAACTACTCAAAAGCCAGGGTACATATTGAACCTAGCTGCAAAAAAGGGGGATGAAGCCATAACAAACTCCATCCTGAAATCAAGACAGCCTCCTACCATTCCACCAGTTAGCACCTAGGACGCTAAGCAACTCAACACCTAGTCAGTGATGAAAAGTTAATGGGAAGAAGTTTGCTCACCCAAATCAGAAATGCAAACAAGCCACTAACCGACCAACACTTAGCAAGTAATCCCCTTCTTTACAAAGGATGGCTAATTGGGACAAAACAGGACAGATGCAAACCAACTACTGCCTTACCAAGCAGAAATATTGCTGGCTCAACTAGCATCCTGTGCTGGTGCCATGAACCAGCTCCCCACCATCACAGCTCTTCAAGTGAACAGCGAAAAAAATCACTTGGCTTATTACAGATAGATCCATGCCCCCCCCACCAAGTCTAACACTGTTGTTGTTTGTCTTTCAGCTTTTCCCGGTAAGCGGTCGCCACAGCGGAACTCCGGTCCGCTAATGATTGTGGTGCCAGCTCGACACACAACCTTCAACAAAGGCACTCCCATTTATGCATGCATGTCTTTTGAATGCTACCCAACTGTGGGGAGGACATGCAGACTCCACACAGAAGGCACTCCCAAGCCCAGCCGAGAATCGAACGGGAGAACCTCTTGCTGTGAGGTAACAACTCTACCGCCGTACCACCGCGCCTAACACTGATGAGCAAAAAAAAAATAAAAATCGGATGGTCCTTCGACTGTTACACACACCAGGTGGTGAGATGCATAATACTAACACCCCCCCCCACAATGCTGAAGCTATTCAGATTCTATTTCTGTACCCAGCCCCTGCCCCTCCCTTGACATATTTTATTAAAAAAAAAAAAAATATATATATATATATATATATATATATATATATATTGTTTTAAACTGTAGCAAACAGCTTGCTACAAATATATAAAGCAGTTACTACAGATTATACCTTGCCTATATAGAGCACTACAGTGTTCAGGTTTCAGTGAAAAAAATAATTTGTTTTAACTTTTAAACTTTAGCAAACTACTTGCTCTACAGTTTAAACCATACACCACTGAGCACTACAGTGCTTAGATTTAACAGTAAATGCAATACTATCTATCTATATATATATATATATATATATATATATATATATATATATATAAATATTTTATTTATTTTATTTTACATTTGTTGACCGGGCTAGTCTAACTGGATATACGTCCATTTTCAGTAGAGGCCCGGAGAGAAAAGCTCCAGGAAATAACATACACCACCACACCCTCTGCAGACAAACTTCCTGCAGAATTTCTGCAGATAGGAGCTAAAGCCACTGCCTATCCCATCTCAATCCTGATAAATAGATCTATAAAGGAAGGAATTTTCCCTTCCATTTGTTAGATATCTCACATCATCCCACTACTCAAAGGGGGCAATTCTAATGACTTCTCTAATTTTCGTCCCATAGCATTGCTATCACCTATAGCCAAAATCATGGAAAAGTGTATCCATAAACAACTCCTTAACTACCTTCTCCATAACAACCTAGTTGCTAACAGTCAACATGGATTTAGACCTTCTCACAGTACCACTACTGCATTACTCTCCTTTACTAACGCTATCAACCATAACCGTAACAACACTAATCTATCATCTTCTATCTTCATAGATCTTTCAAAAGCTTTCGACATGGTTAATCATAAACTCCTTCTGCATATACTAAAATCTCTTTCAATTCATCCTTCTTCCTTATCCTGGTTTACGTCTTACCTAGAAAACCGTCAGCAGGCAGTACTTTGGAAAAGCTCATCATCTAATCTCCTTCCTATCTCTTTAGGTGTACCTCAAGGGTCTATCCTTGGCCCACTCCTATTTTCTATCTTTATTAACGACCTCCAGTCAGCTATTCCAAACACTACTTGCATACAATATGCAGACGATTCCATTATAATCTGCACTGCTTCCTCTCAGACTGAACTCCTGTCACTTACCCAAAAAGCTTTTTCCACTGTTGAACGCTGGTTCTCTGACCGTTGCCTACTCCTCTACCCCAAGAAAACAAAGTTGCTATTGTTCTCACCTACCCACAAATCAAGCTCTCTTAATTTCTCTATTACTTCCTCTGATAACACTCTGATTTCTCCTGATGCTACTACAAAACTACTAGGAATAACTATTGACAACAATCTCAATTTTGATTCTCATATAAACAACACAATAAGAGTAATAAACAAAAAGATCGG
>NC_056728.1:1025942324-1025959824 GCF_019279795.1 Protopterus annectens | reverse complement strand
AATGTTAATACAGAAGTGCTGGATGAAGCAATTTTGCAGATTTCGAATTCGTGTCATGCCCCACCCAATACTGAACTGAGGGATACAAACATAGTAACGTACAAAAAGACTTTTATTACTTCTTTTTCCTTAGAAGCTAGATTTATTAGAGACATCTTAGAAAGGAATTGGCAGCTATTCTTGTTGGAATCAGAGTTCTTGGAGAAACTAGGTACACAACCTCACATCATTTTTAGAAAAAGGAAGAACCTTAAAAACGTATAGAAAACTCAATAGTTAAACACATCCACATTGAAGGCACATATAAATGTGAAGCATGTAACTACTGTAAATATATTTCACCAGGGTCCACTGTTACTGTGAACGACAATACATACAGAGTAAGAGGGCAGTTCAACTGTAATTCAAGATCGGTAGTATATTTAGCTAGCTGTCAGTCATGCCCCGCTTTTTACATAGGGAAAACTGACAGACAGCTAAAGGAAAGGATATACGAACACACATACAACATAAGGAAAAAGATTATTACTAACGCTTTAGCAAGACACTGCAATTCTCACCCATTCCACACTTTTTCTTTTAAAGTAATAGACCGGGTATTATTAGATGAAAGAGGAGGACCTCAACAATTAATATTAGAGAAAAAAGAACTCATTTAGCAATTAAAATTGAACTCATCTTCGACACCAGGGCTGAATGAAGTTACCTCTTTATCTTGTATTTTAAAGCTAAGAAGTTTGTTGAGGTAAAACTGTTAAGATCCATCGCACACAAGAGTGCTTCCGTAGTTATTGACTTATTTTCATTTCCTTATGCACACATATATATGTATATATTGTTCCTTATCACTAGCTTTCTAGACTTAAATATACAAAACATCTTTATGAGTAGTATTAATATGCACTCATTAATAGTTTAGAATATTGTACGTTTTGACATCCACACTTTTTCAACAATGATTATAGTTGTAATCACACAGATTTTCTAGCTCACGTATTGTTCACATAAACAGACAGGTACACTATAAGGGAGTATATTAGTGAGTTGTTAATTTGATGTGTTTACAGCACTCACTGTTAGAACTGAATGCCGTCTGTGATTAGCATCTTGGGGACTTTGTCCCTTAAAAAGTTTCTGTGATAATGAACACGCCCCCCCTTTTCTGGTAACATACTAGCAACATGACGTAAGTTTCTTGTTCATGGTAGTAATCATCCAGGCTACAAAGTGTAGATGTTTACTTCGTTAACCATTATTTTAGGTAAGAAAATATTTTTTTAGTTAACACACACCTTTTATTTTGTGATTTATTTTGTTTTTGATTTATTAGATGTACATCTGTTCTTAAATATAGGTAGGTAGCATATGTTTCCATAAGTGAGCGTGAGGTTCATAGCCATTCCCGTGGTTTGTTTAACGTTATTTAGTACTTAGTTTTTTCCCTTTCCGTATAGGTTGTGAACAACCCATTATGACTCTTGTTCCTTTCAATATTATGTATTTACTTCAGAATGTGTTGGTTACTGACTATATGAAGCAACATAACATCGGTAACGATTAGCTTCTTAGTAGGAAGTAGTTGGCTAACTACTTCATTCAATGATTTCTATTTTGAACACTTTTTTGTTTTCAGTTATTGGGCGTCTTTTTCTATACGTTTGGATGTCTTCTTTGTTTGGACGTCTTTTAATAGAAGTGGTTGTTTAGTAGGTTTTACATTTATGGGTCAACTGAATGCAAAATGTGAACCCCAGTGTACTGGAAGGACTAATATTAACATGCTGGATCATTTTGCTTGATTTTTGTAAGAGCATTCACTGCAACAACTTTTTCATTCTAAGTATACAAGAATTAATGGGGATTTTATGAATTGTTTAACTGCTTATGACTTAAAATGCAGGACTGTATGTGATTTTTCCTCACTTCATTGTTTTCTAACCTGCAATATCTTGTAGTGTCTCTCGAAGTAGTTGCGTTTGGCACTATTTGGTTTGAGCAGTTTACAAAGATAATATAGATAACAGTACATTATGATGTTATATGCTTTGTAAACAGATCCACTTTATATACGTTTTTATATGTTTTGTAATTACTTTACCAGTTTTTATGTTGTTTATTTTTAATCCATGGAGATGAATGTTTGGGATTTTATTTAGGAAGGATTTTATTAGGAATGTTTTTAAAGTACACTTTTGTATTGCAATCATTAACAGCTATGGGAGTCGCTCTTTTCTAAGGGCAGCTGCAAGTAATTTTATAATTAAGCACTGATTTCTGGCACCTTTTTTACCTATATAACAGTGTAAAAAGTGATTTTAACCTTGTCTGAAGAAGTCTTCCTACTAGGGAAGACGAAAAGCGCTTCACAATTGGATTAAAGCTTTGGATTACTCACTTGTTCAGATTTTGTCTGTCGTATTTTAACACCTGGATACATAATTGAATACCCATTGTCCCCTCCACAGCACACTCTCCCCCTTGCTGAACATCCACCAAACCACCCATACTCTAGCTGCTAGCTTGGGCCAGCCATATCTGCAAATAGTGCCCCCTACCCACATCTAGTAGGCGGTCTCACCCTAAGCAGTCTCAAGCCTGTAAACTAGGTATCCCATGCATGTATAACTCTCCCTCATTTTCATATAGCCAAAATAATGGTGTCATTGGCGTTCACAATTTTTGGACATCCCTCATGGGATAAGTGTCAGTTCTCAAGATTAGACATGGTGGCACAACACAATTACCACCCCCGTTGACATCCCGACACAAGTCGGATTAGCAGTACTTGTCCACAACCCTGCTCAGCCTCCACCCGGTCATGCAGAACCTACGACCTGGGTTAAACACCTGACTGTGATGCACGTCTCCTCACATGCATTATCGGGAATATATACCTTTCACATGTTCCCAAGAAGCTTCCCCATAGCCATCTTCCAAATAGTACACGTCCACAAATTGTATACCCTGTCCAGGTTCCACGTCATAATGATGCACACAACCCCTTTATACAAATGGTACATGTCCCTCCCGGATGTGGGTGTTCATATACATCGGCATGTATAACACCAGATATGTAGTCATATATCTATAAATGTACATACTTATATTCGCATAGCTACACATCACACATACATGCATATAAGTAGTTGTCAAGTATGTGTCCTATTCAGAAATATGTATACTTGCAAATGTATACATATGTCTCTCAGAACAGATAAACATTAACATGTACTATACATATATACACCAACCGACTGTCACATCTGTTGCCAGTAGTGTGGAATGCCTGTAGTAAAGTCATATATCCTAGCTACCATCCATGCAGAATGTATCACGGATGGTTTAGTGGTCAAACCAGTGACTATGGTGTTTCTGTTCCTGGGTCCAAGCCATGCAAGGGCTGCTAATTTTATATGATGCCCAGAATAAGGCTGTCGGATATAGGGTGAGTAAGGCACATTCAAGCAGACGTAAGCGGGTATGCACAGCGGTAAGTGGTGGTCATTCAACGGTATGGGAAATGTAAATAAGCATGTAGGTGTATATGCATGTGTATGTACAGACACAGATATATATATATATATATATATATATATATATATATATATATATATATCCATGAAGAATGAACATGGTCACAATAAAGCATTCATAATGAATGTGAAGGAAAACAGCAGTGGATCCCCTGTATTATTTAGGGCTTTCATATCAAGCTGGCCAGAGGTGAGCGAACATCCTGCATCTCCAACCACAGGTAGGATACTAACAGTGGGACTATCTTTGTCCACGTGCTAAGTCTGATTTTCAAACAGGTACAGGGCAGTCCCAGTCTCCAGTCGGACGAGTCGAAATCCGGAAGATTATTTGAACACCCTGACCATTATATGAACGTATGTTCCAGGACTATAAGCTTTGGACGTCTGAATATACTTAAGTGCGTTTGTGCGGGGGTACATTTCCATTAACGGGGCAACATTGTTAATGCAGTTGCTGACCTCTGAATCCAGTGTCAAACTGCATATTTCTGTTAGTCTTAACATATGTGTGTAAAATGCAGAAGTTACAGTTGTTCTCAGTTTGTTTTTACATTTTATCCATTTTACTGATTTACACACAACTGTTAACATTAACATTCAAACTACATGGCTTGAGGTTGGAGTCAGAGCTGAGCACCCGCATTGAAAGTGTTTTCCCGAAAGCAGCATAGTGCATAAACAAATACAAAGGCCTACTATTACAGCAGTCTAGCCATTATAGGGAAAGCAGGCATTGTAGAAAACGTTTTCATTGTCAAATACCCATCCTCAGCATCTCTAATTATACTAACACCGCTTCTTTAAGCTGCGAAGATGTGATTACAATCAGTAAACAGTGATAGTTTGTTTGTTAAGAGTGTCAGGCATGGATTTAGGAAGGCATCACTGAGCCCGGAAATAACTGTCCCCGGGATTCATGAAGCTCGGCGCAAGGATGGCGTTTGCCTTGTGCCGACCGTGCAGCGTAGAGATGGCGCAGCAGCACCACATGCATATTAATGAAGGTGCGTTGCCGCAATGTCCGTGTGCATAGGAAACGTGTGCGAGTGCAGGGGGCGTGTCTAAGCACTGCACGGAGGCGTGAAACTGTCGGTTGCAAATGCGCAACCTAAAATGCTGACTAGTACAGCCTGCCTCTAATAATAATCACTCCTGTCAGTGTCCGTGGATACTGAAATATATGCAAAGTATACAAGACAGATTTGTGAACACCAAAATAAAAAGTAAACACAAAGGAACGTAGCTGAATATTGAGTCCCCGTCCCTTGAACAAATGACATTTAAAACCCCGTGCCCATATTCCATTGTAGTGTTGATTGTTATACCAAGTGGAAGCGAAACACAGTGTGTTAACGTGCTGCTGCCATTTGCTAAGCCTAGCCCAATGGTTAGGGTTACCACCTGTCCCACATTGTGAGGGAAAGTCCCCCTCTAGGCAGTTGTGTCCATACCAAAACCATTATAAATGTTAAATGTCCTGCGATTGTAGGACATAATTATGTCCCATATTTTATGTAATAGTTCCATACAATACTTATTTCCATATGTAAAATACCTAAATGTTACAAGAAACAGAATAAGCAACTAAACTTCTACAACAATAAACTTTCAGTTAATCATAAAACTAATTTACTATCCTTTGTACTGACCGTGGGTATGTGTTGGCCTGTAAAATCTGATGTGCGTCCCGAAAATATCCCATTTTGGTCATTTGAAAAGGTGGCAACCCTACCAATGGTCAGAGCATTTGCTCAATATCTGCCCATTCATGGTCCAAGTCGTCCTTATCAGGATGGCCCAAAGATGAATGGGTATTACCCGGGTCTACCTACCATGCCATGAAAGATAAGTATTTGCGTGTACCTATGTGCATGAAGTACAGCATGTGGAAGATCAAAAATGCTAGGGTTGTCCTCACAACCATATTGGTACCAGAGATATGTAGTGTACACAATGTGTTCTGCTGATTGTGCCATGGGCCATCAACCAGAGAAGGTATGGATGGTGTGTGTGGAATACGGGGGTGGGGGGTGACGGGTAATGTAATAATTCGCCAAGGGGAGACTGGGTCGGATGCACAATAGGTGAACTGAAGGTGTATGAGGGAGCAGTGGATGAATCAGAAAGAAAACCAAAGTACAAACATTCACATCCACAATACAACCTGACAGGCCATACTGTAGAATACAATCCCACAAACATATGAACAATAAAATGTGCAATACACATGTAGAGAAATGTTACCCACACACACTCACATAATGGTCTGGCCTGAACGAACCATCCAACCCCAACACATCTGGATACATAATTGAATACCTATCATCCCTTCCACAGCACACCACCGCCCCTTCCTGAACGTCCACTAAAACCACCCATACTCGGGCTGCTAGCTTGGCGCAGCCTTATCTGCACATAGTGACCCCTACTCATATTTAGTAGGCAGTCTCACCCTAGGCAGTCTCAGGATTGCAAACTATTTATCCCTTTCATGTATAACCCTACCTCATTTTTGTAAAGCCAAAAGAATCAAGGTCATTGGTCCCCACAATTTTTGGATATCCCTCATGGGATAAGTATCTGTTCTAAACATTAGACTTGGTGTCACAACACAATGTCCAGTCCTGTAGACATCTGGACACAAGTTGTATGAGCAGTAGTTGTCCACAACCCTGCTCAGCCTCCAGCCAGTCCTGCAGAACCTGCAACCTGGGATTAAACACCTGACCATGATGCACGACTCCCCATGTGCATTATTGGGAATATATACCTTTCACATTTGCATAGCTACACATCACACATACATGCATATAAGTAGTTGTCAAGTATGTGTCCAGTTCATAAATATGAATACTTCTAAATGCATACATATGCATCTCAGAAACATATGAATAGTAACATGTACTATACATATGTACACCACCCGACTGTCACATTTGTTGTCAGTACTGCGGAATGGCTGTAGTAAAGTCATATATCCAAATTACCACCCATAGAGAATGTACCACAGATGGTTTTGTGGTAAAACCAGTGACTGTGGTGTTCCTGTTCCCGGGTCCATTCGATGCAAGGGCTAATTTTATATGATGGCCACAATATTGGCAGTCGGATGTAGGGTGATTAAGGTGCTTTAAAACAGACGTCACGTAAGCGGGTATGCAAGTGTGTATGCGCGATGGTAAGTGGCAGTGATTCAATGATATGGGAAATGTAAATAAGCATGTAGGTGCATATGCATGTGTATGTACAGACATATATATATATATATATATATATATATATAAATGCATGGTCACAATAGATATAGCACACCTCTGCATCCCCAACCACAGGTAGGATGCTAAAAGTGGAACTAACTATGTCCCCGTGCTAAGTCTGACTTTCAAACAGGCGCGGGGCAGTCCCAGTCAACAGTCAGACGAGCCAAAAATTGGAAGACTAATTGAACACCCTGACCATGATATGAATGTATGTCCCAGGACTATAATCTTGGGACGTCTGAATATACTTGGAGTGAGCCAACATACGGGATGTGTCTAAAGCAGTAGGGAATGGCGCATGTGTAGTAGTACGGTTTTCTTAACAGGAAAATGGATGCCTTCTGTGTTAGTGAAGTGTTGAGGCATGTGGTCTGGTAACTATGACCCATGGGTATACATATCAATGAAGCAGAACACCAATAGTGTAGTGGCTAGAACATCCGACTATCAAGCAGATGTTGCCAGTTCGAATGCAGCACACAAGATTTATGACGCGTAATCCGTATATGAGCATATCTTGCTAATGTTCGGCTGTATACCGATATAATACCATTGAAATGTGAACTGGGGTGACGTATCACAATAAGAATGTAGAAGGTTTTTGCGTGACGTGAATCAGCGGTTAAACGGAAAACTGCAGCTGAAATGTGTTGTGCTCACGCTTTGTTCAAAGGCCCTTGTTCTGCCCAGCAACACAATAAACCACATCGGCCAGGCCCGACACCAGGACCCTACACATCACAATCAATGTGATTTACCACTAAGCCACTGCAGTTATACCTAACTTCAATGTTATCACAAACATAGCAGACAGCACAGTCATTCAACAGTATGAGCAAAGTAATTAAATCATATAGATGTGTATGCATGCGTATGTACACAGATATATATATATATATATATATATATATATATATATATATATATATATATATATATATATACACACACACACATATATATAGGATAACCACCTGTCCCACTTTGCGAGCGACAGTCCCTCTTTGGGCAGTTGTGTCCTGTACAAATAATGTACAATGGCAGATGTCCGAGATTTAATGACAAAATACCCTATATTTATGTAATAGTTGCATAAAACAGTTATTCTGTATTTGAAACACCTTAATGTTATACGAAACAGAATAAGCAACTAAAATGCTACAAGAATAAGCTGTCATTTAGGCCAAAAAGTGAGGTTCTGTCCTTTGTACTGGCTATGGTTATGTTCTGGCCTGCCAAATCTGACATTTGTACCAATAATGTCCCACTTTGGGCATTTGAAAGGGTGGCAATCCTACACACACACACACACACACACACACACACACACACACACACACACACACACACACACACACACACACACACACACACACACACACACACACACTATTCCAGGTGCCAGAAAGTCTGCTCTTCAACTTTTCCCTTAGAACTAGCTGGTTTCTCAGTAGTAGCACTAAAATCTGAACCCCTGTGACTAACACTTGCTCTAGAACCTGCTAAGCACTAGGAAGTCTGAAACTGATTCAAGCACTCAGCTCTCCTTGTCAATAAGGATAAATTAATCATAGGCACTAAACAGCCTATAATTGCAAAGTACCTTGCTAAGGTAAGGGAAAATAGCTCTTAAACTTTACAAAAAAGCACCTAAACAGGCATGTCCAAGGGTCAGCTTCCGGTGATTTCTCCTGTCCACCTGGTGAATCTGGGCATACTGGAGTAGTGCGGCAACTGCCTCATGTACACAGACAATCCTCTCCGCCTACCAACCAACACTACAACCTGCGAGAGATGCACTTACATAGCCAAACTGGAAGCAAAGCTCTCTCCGGCCAAGATTGTGCTAGACAGTCAAGAGGTGAAGGTTAACACCTGCATTACACCTCAAGCAACTCACAGCCCTTCAAAACCCACACCATCAACACCCACACATAGCAACACTAAACCCACATATGCAGAGGTCCTTAACATTAACCTGCCCAAGCAACAAGGATCTCCGAAGCCAAAACGCAAACAAACACCAGTCACAACCAAAGTGACACGTAGCTCACAACACCAGTGTGCCACCCAACAACAGCCCCTAAGGCAAGACAATGTACCCAACACTTTAGTCATAGGTGACTCTATAGTCAGGCACACTAATGTCCCACTCACCAGGCTGAACAAGGAGAAAATTACAGTCAGCTGCCTGTCAGGTGCCAGGATCCACCACATAATGCATGCACTCAAGTCACTCCACAACAAGTACAAATGCGACTCTATCATTGTCCATGCTGGAGTGAATGACTTGAGATGTACCTCCCTGGACTACATGAAAAAAGACATAGAAGAGCTCTTGGATCATGTGACCCAGGCAGGTATGACCCTAGCCCTGAGTAGCATCCTGCCTTCACCCAGAATGATACCACAGTATAAGGACAAAATGATTGACTTCAATAATTGGCTAAGCTTCTGGTGTCATTCAAAGGGGATCCAGTATTTTTCTGCCTGGGAAGACATGATCGACAAACCACGATGCTTTGCCAGAGATGGTCTGCACCTGTCACCCCTGGGATTCAGGTTACTGGCTAAAGCTCTTTCCACCCCTATAGTGCCTTTTTTAGGCAAGGTTCAAAGGATAAAACCACCACCATAACAGATACAAGCATGCAAAATCTGAAGGTAATGCTACTCAATGCTAGAAGTCTAAACCTCAAAATGCATTCTCTCGAGGCACTCCTAAAAATGGAGAACATCGATGTCTGTGCAGTAACTGAGACCTGGTTCAAGGCTCCAGAGAGCACCCCTGCAATACCAGGCTACAATTCTTACCACACTTTTCGGCCACAAAACCAAGACCGAAACACTAAAGGTGGAGGAGTGTCCATGTTCACCAAGGATATTCACACCTCCAGGCTAGTTGCCCAACACAATGCATCTGAAATTCTCCAGGTGCAACTAACACTAGGTAAGACTGTAATCCAAATTGTAGCTTGCTATAGATCCCCCACCATGCCCCAAGATTCTCACTATGCTTTTCTAAACATACTGGAAAATATTAAGATACAACCAAAAACCCTAATACTGGGTGATTTCAACTACCCTGCCATTAATTGGGAAAACTACTCGGGTACCAACTCCTTTTCCCAACGGTTCTTGGAATTCATAAATTCCAATGCCCTAGATCAACTAATCCATTGTCCCACCAGGGGCTCCAATATCCTAGACCTGGTCATTACCAACATGGGAGATAGATGCACCACACCAGTGGTCACCCCCTCATTGGTCAAGTCTGACCATAAGCAAATCAACTTTGACATCCACATCCCACCTCCACCCCCCTAGTAAGGAAACCTCCTTAAAAAAACTTCTCCAAAGCCAGCTTCATGCTACTGAAGTCAGAAGTGACAAACTTCACAACACCCACACAGACGGGATCTGGAAGTTCGACTGCAGAATCCTACACTAAGGCACTGTATGAGCACATCCACTTGTGCATGAATTGTGTCATCCCAAATAGAACCATGATGCTCTTTTCCAAAATAAGGAAGCCAATCTGGTGGTCCCCTGCTATAAACAAACTATACAACAAAAGGAAGAAAGTGTTGCAGAAAAGAGGAAAATTCCAGGATGCAAAAAACTCCCTCACCAGCCTCAGTAAGAAGCTGAGATCCCTCATAAAATCCTTAAAAGCTAGTTACGAAAATAAAATTGCCAAAGATTCCAAAGACAACCACAAAGCATTCTTTAGTTATGTCAAGAATCTAAAGGGCAATGCTCATATCTGCTCTGAGCTACAACAGAATGGCATTAAATATACTGATCCGAAGGATTTTGCCAATATCCTGGCAGATCGATTTAGTGCCAACTTCACCCCCCTCTCACCCCCTAAAGGGCACATCTCAATACCAAAATATTGCCAAATTCTGATAATCATGGCCACACAGGTAGAAAACGCACTCTCCAAAGCTAAGAATACAGCATCCATGGGACCAGATGACATCCCAGGCTGTGTAATACATGAACTACAAAATGAACTGGCACCTCACTTAAGTGTTATGTATAATCATAGCCTCACCTCAGGCTTCGTGCCCACTGAGTGGCGCACAGCTACAGTTATCCTGCTCCACAAGGGAGGATCCACCTTGGATCCCGGAAACTACCGTCCCATCAGTCTGACAAGCCTGATCTGCAAGGGCATGGAACGCATTATCATGGAACTTATAAGCAAAGACATTGGCAACCTTAAAACACTGGACCCCACCCAGTTTGGGTTTGGGAAGGGCCGATCTTGTCTCCTGAATCTGATTGACTTCTTTGAATCAGTCTCCAGAGCTGTGGACGAGGGTAAGGTTGTCCACACAGCCTATCTGGACCTTGCCAAGGCCTTCTACACCATCCCCCACTCTGGAATCATAGATAAACTTACTAAGCTGGGCATAAATCCATACGTCACTCGATGGGTTGCCAACTGGCTTACTGACAGAACCCAGACTGTAAAAGTAGCCGACTCCAAATCCAGCTCCAGACAAGTGACAAGTGGAGTACTTCAGGGTTCAGTCCTGGGACCACTCTTGTTTGGCATCAACTTTTCTGAAGTACAGGCCAACACCAAGGGACTCTGGCTAACAAGGTTTGCAGATGACTGCAAACTGGGAGCCATTATTGAATCCCAAAATGATGTGGATATTCTACAAAAGGGCCTTACAGAAACAGATGCCTGGTGCCATAGCAATGGGCTGAAGCTTAATGTCAAGAAATGTATAGTTATCCCCTTTGGAAAAAGCAGATACCCATGAATTATCACATAGGTGGCAGGACACTAAACATCGAAAATGTGATGAGAGACTTAGGGACACAGTTGGACAGTGGTCTCACTTTCGATAACCACATCGCCATAACAGTCACGAAATCCTTCTATGTGGCACACCTCATCACTAAGGGCTTTTCATCCAGAAAAAAGGAGGTCATTGTCCGACTGTACTCATCCCTCATTAGACCCATTATAGAGTATAACGCCCCGTTTGGTATGTACCTCACAAGACATCTGCAACAGCTGGAAAGGCCACAGAAATACCTCACTAAAAGAATCACAGGCCTAAAGCAGATGCCATATGCTGACCGTCTAAAAAAACTCCAGCTATACTCTGTGGCATATCGTCTACTCAGAGGCAATCTCTGCTTAACATACAAGGCCATGTCAAACCCTGAGCTGTTGGACATGCTCCACTTAAAGAAATCCCAATCCCTCAGAGCCACATGATCCAGGGATCTAAACCTTGTCATCACAATGAACAAAACATGCTGGAGGGATAGGCTCCTGACCCAGAGACTCCCCATACTCTGGAATAGACTGCCCATACATGTCAAGCAGAGCGCCTCATTGGCCCTCTTCAAAAAGAACCTTGATGATTGGATGGGAGATGGGAAATTCACCCCAGGGATCATGTCAGTCGCCCTGCAAGACAGTGGTCCAGAGAAGTAAATATTGTGGGAAGAAATATCCAGGGAATTGTTATAGCTAGGCTTGCATAGGCTCTAGGGTTGATAGCCTAGTACAAACCTATGAACCTATATATATATATATATACATATATATATATATATATATATATATATATATATATATACATATATATATATATATATATATATATATACAGAACATACATGTGAACAAGAAAGCACTCATAACGAATGCGAAGGAAAACAGCAGAACACCCATATTATCTAGTGCTGACATATCAAGCTGGCCAGAGGAGGCCAAAATCCCTGCATCTCTAACCACAGATAGGATGCTAATAGTGGGAATAACCTTGCCACGTGCTAAATCTGACTTTCAAACAGGTACAGAGCTGTCCCAGTCCCCAGTCAGACAAGCCTAAAAAAGGATGACCACATGAACACCCTGACAGTCAAACACAAGTATGTGCCAGGACTATAGGCTTTGGAGGTATGAATATACTCGGAGTGAGTCAACATGTCCACATTGGGGGTGTTGGGGGCATGATGTTGTGCTGTGTAAGTGAAAAGTGTGTGTGTGTGGTAACTATGAAACATGGGTATAAAACATAAATGAGCAGAACAGCAATACCAATAGTGTTAGAGCATCCGCCTAACAAACAGGCATTTCAAGTTGACGTTCGACTATAGCATATATATCATAGCTTTGTGGAATGAAATGTATGCTGCTTCAAAAAGCCGACACAAAAACATGTGTGTGTGTGTCGTGAATTCATACACTATTAAACTCATCAATAATGAAAGTGTGGTGCTGTCATAACACATAAGGCACAAGTAAGCAAACATATATATGTGTAAGTAAGCATAGGCAAGTGCACCTGCGCAGGTGTAAGCAGCACCCACATAGGAAATGTAATTCTGATAGTTTTAATATATATATATATATAGATATAGATATAGATATAGATATAGATATATATATATATATATATATATATATATATATATATATATATATATATATCAATGCATTTCTAATGGATATACCTTCTTATAACAGTGAATACATTAAAATTATGGGGCTGTGCCCCCACACCCCCTTATTTAATATTCTCACCGAGGGTTGCACTACAGTGGGGCAGGGGCTATATTCCATTTTCACCAAATGAACTGACCAAGTGAGCTTTCAGTCAAGTGAGCTTTCAGTGAAGTGGAATGCCTGGAATCAATTTCACTAAATGAAATTACCAAGTGTATGGAATCCATATATATATATATATATATATATATATATATATTTATATATATATATATATATATATATATATATATATATATATATATATATATATGTACACACACATATATATGTGTGTATAGATATATATCTACATACATTAAATATATTTTATATATATATATATATATATATATATATATATATATATATATATATATACACACTTATATATATGTGTATAGATATATATCTACATATATATATATATATATATATATATATATATATATATATATATATATATATATATATGAAGAATGAATGTTGTAACAATAAAGCATACACAAGGGATGTGAACTGGATCAAGAGCAAATATGGTATTATATAGTGCTGTCAGCGTATGTCATAAAAAGCTGCCCAGGAGTGAGCAGAGCACTGCTACTCACAACAGGCAGGGTTTTACCAGTGGGAGTAACATCGTTGAATTGCTAAGTCTACTTTACACACAGACGGAATGTAGTCCATGCTGGGACCACCAAAAATTGTAAAGTGCAAATGGCCGTAATCCATAACCCCAGGAAAGGCATGTATGTGCAAATATTACATGGCGGGAGAGCCTGTGAATACACGAGGTGGGACAAAATATGTGTAGGGCCCCAAACACTCTGGAGAGGGCAATGTGTAAAGGTGTGTCATGGCTGCGATAACAAGTGGATAATGGATGTTACGCGTGTAAATTCAATACGGGTGGGGTGGAGGAACTATGGGTATGATATTTTGGATCCAGGCGTGCCAGGGTTGGATGGCCTGGTTCTAATGGACCGCCCCGTGGAGGTCAGCTAGTTTGTAATAGGTATATATGCATACACACATGCAGACAACAATATGTTGAAGTACATTCTTTGTAACACATGCATTCCATTTGTTGACATAAAAAATAGGAATGTGCACATACAAACATCAACAGTAGATGGAATAATAGACTGTGCAGAAGACGGACGGGACGAATCACACTGTATCACATTCCAATTACCATCAGTAATCCGTACATGAACATATTGTGACATCTGTCCACTGTATAACATGCTAAATACCGATTACAAGATAACTGGAGTGAAGTGTCAGTTTCATAGTTTCATAGTATAGTACTAGGCTGTCTGCCCTGGGGCATTTGTAAGCCTAGCCATAGTGATGTGGCTTTTGCCACCCCATGAAATGGTAAAAAAATGTACAGAATAAATCTAGAATACTGTGCCTCTGTCTAGTAGTGACACAGTGAAGGTCCCCTTATATAATAGAATTAGTTTACTGTGCCCCTGTCTAGCAGTGACACAGATGTGACCCCTGGGGTAAACTTACGATCTCCCATCCACTCATCAAGATTTCACTTGAAGAGAGTCAATGAGGGGCTCTTCCTAATGTGAACTGGGATCCTGTTCCAAAGCATGGGAAGCCTCTGGGTTATGAATCTATCCCTCCAGCATGTCCTATTCATACATGTGCCGAGGTTTAAGTCTTTAGCTCTCATGGTCCTGATGGATTTGGATTTTTTGAGGTGGAGCATGTCCATCAGATCCTGATTGGACATGGCCTTGTACATCAGGCAGAGATCACCTCTGAGCAGGCGGTATGCTACTGAATAGAGCTGAAGTTTCTTTAGTCTGGCAGAATAAGACATATGTTGGAGACCCTTGATCCTTTTGGTGAGGTACTTTTGTGGTCTCTCCAGCTGTTGCAAGTGCCGGGTGAGGTACATACCAAATGGGGCATTGTACTCAATCATGGGTCTGATGAAGGAGGAATATAGGGTACAATGACATCCTTGGATCTGGATGTGAAACCCTTCATGATGAGGTGTGCAAGGTAGAATGTTTTTCTAACCACTTTGGCAACGTGGGTGTCAAATGAGAGGTCGCTGTCTACTTGGGTCCCTAGGTCTCTGATTACTTTTTCCGTACTCAGTGGGTTGCTGTCTATGTGATAATTTGTGGGTACTTTGTTTTTTCCAAAAGGGATGACTATACATTTTTTGGCATTTAGTTTAAGGCCATGACTACGGCACCAGTTGTCTATTTCAGTGAGGCCTTTTTGTAGGATGTGTGTATCTGCTGGTGTATCGACTATGGCACCTAGTTTGCAGTCATCTGCGAACTTTGTCAGCCACAGCCCTCCCATGTTTGCTTTAACATCTGAGAAATAAATGCTGAACAAGAGGGGTCCCAGGACAGATCCCTGTGGGACACCACTTGTGACTGGCTTTGAGTCTGACATTGCTCCAGCGATTTTAACTTTATGGGTTCTGTCCTTTAGCCAGTTTGCAACCCATCTAGTGACATAAGGGTTTACTTTTAAGCTGTTTAGCTTATCTATGATGCCTGAGTGGGGTATTGTGTCAAAGGCCTTAGCCAAGTCCAGGTATGCTGTATGGACTGCTTTGCCCTCATCAATGGCTCTAGTGACTGTTTTGAAAAAGTCAACCAGGTTTAAAAGGCAGGATCTGCCCTTTACAAAGCCGATCTGGGTGGGGTCAAGCATCTGTAGGTCCCCTATGTCTCCGTTTATGAGTTCCATAATGATTCTTTCCATAGCTTTGCAGACCAGGCTAGTCAAGCTTATGGGGCGGTAGTTTCCAGGGTCTGTAGAGGCACCCCCTTGTGGAGTGGGACCACTGTTGCTGCACGCCAGTGTTCAGGTACATATCCCAAGTAAGGCTAAGGTTAAATAGCATTTTATGTGTGGGTTTAGCTCCTCTTGAGTTCACGTAACACGCACCCGGGATACCGTCAGGTCCCATTGATGCTGTGTTATTTGCTTTGTTTAGGGCGGTTCTCACTTGGACATCTGAGATGACAGGAGATTACATTCAGCTGGGATAAGTATTTCTTCTTTTGGGGTGAAGGAGGCGAGAAATTTGCACTGAACCTGTCAGCCAGAATGTTAGCAATATCTGTGGGTTCAGTGTATTTTTTGTTGTTGTGAACCAACTCTGAGCATATCTGAGGGTTTCCGCCCAGGTTTCTAATATAGCTGAAGAAGGCTTTGTGGTTATCTTTAGTGTCCTTAGCGATTTTTCTCTCAAAGTTTGCCTTGGATGTTTTTATGAGAGAACGTAGTTTTCTGCTAATGTTGATCAGAGATGTCTTCCTTCATGGGATTTCGCCTGACGTGCAGTAGCTTCCTTCTTTTGTTATACAATTTGTTTATGGCTGAGGTCCACCAGACAGGAAGCTTACATTTGGTGGAGAGGGACTTGGATTTGTTTGGGATTGCATGATCCATGCATTCTTGGAGATGTCCATAGAAAGCATTTGTGAAGGATTCGGCATTGTGGGATGTGGTATCCACTGGCACAGTGGGCTTAAAGGATACCATCTCAGTCTTAAGAAGAGTGAAGTCTGCTTTTGAGAAGTTTTTCACTGTGGTCTTTTGTGCTGGGGGTGGAGGTGGGATATGTATATCCAGGGTGATTAGTTTGTGGTCAGATCTCACTAGTGAGGGGTATACTTCCGGTTTGGAGCATTTTGTCCCATGTTTGTGATGATCAGGTCTAGTATATTATATCCCCTAGTGGGAGAGGTGACTAGTTGTTCCAGTGCATTTGAATTTATGAATTCCAGGAACCTTTGGGCTAGGGTATTAGGGCTAGAATAATGTACCCAATCTATGTTTGGGTAGTTGAAGTCTCCCAGTATGATGGTATTTTGTGATACATTCATATCCTCCAATGTCTTCAGGAAGGCTGAGTGGGGTTCTTGAGATTGGGAGGGTGGTCTGTAACATGCTACCAGTTGTATAGCAGTTTTGCTTATGGTTAGTTGCACCTGTATGGTCTCTGATGCTTCATGTGTTGCTACTAACCTGGAGGTGTGGGTGTCCTTTATGAATATGGACACTCCCCTCCTTTGTGGTTCGCCCGGGTTTTGGGGCCGAAAAGCATGATACGAGGTATAGCCTGGTAGCGCTGGGGTGCTCTCAGGAGCCTTGAACCAGGTTTCAGTTACTGCACAGATGTCAATGTT
>NC_056728.1:1025934824-1025937324 GCF_019279795.1 Protopterus annectens | reverse complement strand
TTACGAGTATCAGGCTGGGCGCGGGCCAGGAAGAGCAGACTCTTGACAACTATGACGAAAATTTTCAAGTCCGAGCCTCATCCCCCCAGCCACAGTCGGGTCGGATGAGGAGAAACAAATACAAAACCAGGAGGAACTGAGAGATCATGGACTAGTTATTCCTTCAGTACCCCCAATGCAACCTTTGGAAATACTCTACAACACGGGTGAAGACTTCAAGATTTACAGTTTTTCACAGTTTGTTTTTTCCCAACCTTTGGTGGATGTTTTGGCTAAAATATTAACTTTTGTACCCTCCTGTAGAGCCGGTGTTGGGAGGAATATATTGGACCTGAAACTTTTTGTGAGAAAGTTGAACCTGTCACTGTTGTTGGGTGATTCCCAAAACTGCAAGAACCCTTACCACATACCAAGTACTTATAATCTGCCATTACTCCCAGCTGTCGGAAATTTCGAACAATTGTGTGATCTTGACATCTGCCACCTCCTCAATTCAAGGCGCCTGGCTCATTTTAATATCACTAAGGAGGAGAGGGCCTTGTTAGAGGCACTCAGGTTTGCATCAGTCAGACTTATGCAACCCGATAAGGGAGGGGAATTGGTGGCTATGGATATGAATGACTACAATGCCAGGATGTTGGCTATTTTATCTTCTGATACTTACCAGGAAGTTTCTAAGAACAAATTGAACCTTAGCTTGTGCCACATCCGGTCATATTTTGAGGAGATGTTCATCAATGGCGTCATGGATGTGGATGTATACAATTTTGTTTCTGTGGTATCTCCTAAAATTCCAGTCTTGTTTGGAAACCCCAAGATACACAAGAACATCTATGATCCACCTATACGGCAACTGGTCAGTGCCAGAGGAAGCATCACATATGCAGCGGCCAAGGTGGTGGATGAGATTCTCAAGAAGTATGTGGACAGATTCCAATACATTTCGAGAGATTCTTGGGCATTTTTGGAAAAAGTGGGTTCTGTTCCATTTAATGCTGATTGTATTTTTCTGACCACTGACGTTGTTGACCTGTATTCATCTATCCCCCATTTGGAGGCAGTTGAGTGGATCCAATTGGAAATGGTTTTCCACCATGCTCCTGCAGAAGAACTTACAATGGTCAGCGAACTATTGGAGGTTATTCTTACCAGCAACTTTTTTACATTTAATCACTGGTGGTTCCAACAATTGATTGGGGCCCCTATGGGATCGCCCTGCGGAGCCAGTGTGGCCAATTTAGTCATGGCCCACTGGGAGAGGGTGTTTGTTTTATCTAATCCTTTGGTCCAAGAGAAAGTAGTGTTATACACTAGATTCTTGGATGACATTTTTGTCATCTTCAATGGTTCTCTAGATGATGTTAATAACTTGCTGTCATTTTTCAATGGCTCCACAGAATTTTTGAAATTCACATCTGAGTTTGCCATTGACAAGATTACCTACTTGGACGTGGAACTAGAGAAAGATAGGAGCCTTAATCGCTTCGTGGACAGCATACATCGGAAGCTGACCTTCTCGAATTCTTACTTACATTTTGACAGCGAACACCCATTACATCAAAAGAGGGCTATTGTGAAAGGCCAATTTGGCCGAGCAGCCCGCATGACATCAGAAGATAAGAAATTTCACGAGGAGTGCAAGTTCATCTTTGGCATGTTCGTCAGCAGAGGGTACCCCGCTGATTTTGTCGCAGAATTGAGTTTGGAAGTGCAGGGGAAGAGGGCCAATGGCCACTTCCGCCCCATTTTGGGGAATATGGAGGATGGGTCTTTAGGTTTACCTCTCCTCATCAGTGAGTCTGATGCTTTCGATTGTACTTTTGTAATTCCATTCAACTTGGATGCAATGGACATCGTGTCCATTATAAAGAAAAATTGGCGCTTATTAACCACCTAGTCAATAGGAGCATTTGGACTATTATCGCCCCCTAAGGTTACTTTCAGGAGGGGCCTTAACGTCAAAAACATCCTGGAGTCCAAAGTTGCTGGTGCCACCCCCAGATCTGGGATGTTCAAATGTAACATGTGCAGGTACTGCAGATACATAAAAGCCAGTTCAGCTTTTTCCATCAGGGACAAGAAGTATCTCATACAAGGAAGATTCAATTGTGCCAGCAATCGGGTGGTATATTAAGCCCAGTGTTCGGTCTGTCTAGGTTTCTACATTGGCAAGACTGATAGGAAACTACAGGAACGGGTTTACGAGCACTTACATGCCATCAGGAAGGGGAAGGTCGACAATACTCTGGCCAAACATATATTAGATATCCCAGGCCACGAATTTTCATTTACAGTGATCGATCAGCTAAACCAAGAGTTTATGGGGGGACCCGATTCTTTAAGACTAGAATGCAAGGAGTTGATGTGGCAACTTAAGTTGGAAGCTTACCATTTACCTGGACTTAACAGTATGCTTTCCATCAGTTGCTTCCTCAAATTGAGAAACCTAGTGAGGTGAAGCCCCCGGAGTGACTTAATGCCATCTAGGAACATATTTTTG